>NC_066582.1:151223004-151529948 GCF_024323335.1 Lathyrus oleraceus | reverse complement strand
ATTTGAGAGGTTAAACCATTTTTGACCTTGAAAAAAAAAATTCACTTGAATGTCATTGGACCACAATATTGACTTGATCTTAAATAATATATTCAAGAGAATAGCTTCATCAACCAATATGTATATCTTTGATTATTTAAGCTATCTTCACCAAATACTTGACTTCACTTGATATCATTTGATATTGAGTATCGTCATCATCAAACTATTCAATTGAAGTGTAGTTTTGCTAAGCTTCACCATCTGTGATCATCTTTACTATAGCTGCAAGCACTTAAATCCACATATACTACAATCAATCCAAAAGCATATATTTTGTACGAAAATTCAACTACACACCAAGCGATTTTTATCGAACTCTAATTTTATAAAATTAAATGTTTTTAAATTGGTGTTTTTGAAAAAGGTATATTCAACGCCCCCCTTCTAGACCATTAAATTCTATATTCTCCTCCAATAAAAGTGATGTGGTGGTCGAGCATGACATTTCGTTTAAAGTCATCTATTAAAATTAGGACCTTGTGTTTTTTGCTTTGTTTTAATGTAATTTTTCTTTGTTTGGACGATTCTTTTATCTCTTTCTGTTCAGGGCCTTTTGACGTTTAACAAATATTTTGCTACTCTTTTTGTCCTGTTGTAGTTATAATTTTGTTGAAATGATCATTTTGTTAAGTCAATCTATCAATTCTTACGACATTCTTTTTTATTAGCGCAATACGGGCGAACTTGTTTACTAACGTTCTTGTTTTCAACTATGCGAGCAATAATACCCCATAAATAGTCCCCCATAGGGATCAAGAAATAATACCACATTGGTTTCAAGATATAATACCACATAGGGATCCCTTCCTTAAGGAGCAATGATAACTCATAAGGTTCAAGAAATAATACCTCATAGGGAGTCTCAGTTATGGTTCAAGCAATAGTACCATGTAGGAAGCAATGATACCTCGTAGGTTTCAAGCAATGACACTATAAAGGGATTTAAAATGTTATCGTGTATTATACTCAATTCCACACATAAAATTTATTTTAAGAAACATAGAGCCTCATTAAAAACCCATGCCCTTGTAGGAGAAAAGAGTTCTCCCCATTATGTTACTTATCTTATATATTCTGATAAAGGTAACAACCTCGACAAAATGTTGTAAGCTTACATCATTCTAAGTTCTTGGAACTTTCTTGCCCTAAAGACTTTCCAGTTTATAAGCGTCTTGTGCAACTTGTGTCATACTCGATAATGGCCATCCCAATTATGAAACAACGCACCCTTTGAATAGACAAAGGTCTAGGGATTAAACCTTATTGGGACCAAATTTTAGAAGTTTTGTTTTTATCATTTAACACCCAAAAAATAAAATAATAATAATAAATCCAAGTTGGGTTTAGAAAATGAAAATGAAAAAAAACAAACGAAATCATCCATATCAATTAAAGTTTTTTAAAAATTGAAGATCATGTAATAAATTCGGATGACCGAGTCTCAAGAGGGACAAAAATAAGAGAATTTTAAAATGATAAGCATGAAATCTAAATTTTTATATATGAAGATTTATCAAAGTTCACTCATATAGCAAAGGGCAAAATACATATTAACTCTTTAATTAGGACAAAAATTTATTAGTTTATCATAAAAAATAATTGAAAATACATAAACATAATATTAATATATTATAGAAAATCATAAATTTTATTCAAAATAAAATAATAAAAAAATTATAAATATATGAATACAATACGTGTACTCGATACGGATGCATATCCAATTTTGATATGTCACAATTTTTAAAATTTATGTGCTTTAGTAGTGAATACTTGGTTTCTTGTTACTTACGTATATGTGGAAGCAAATTGATTTGTCCATATTTTTATTTTATCACATAGTTTTTGAATTTTGATGACGCTAAAATTTATTTTCGTCTCAAGTATATAAATATTTATTAAACTATGGTGTGTCATACTCTGTGTTTGTTGATGAAAAATAGTACAAAATATTAATAGATATGCAAGTTTGAAAGTTTTTCTCACTTATCCAAAATTAGAATGCCAATATAGTGAAGTATCGACAACACACAAAAGCATTCCAAAGAATAAAACCAAATTACTAATTTTTAAAGTGATAGAAATTACATTCTATAATATATTTTATCCTTGATACTATCCCACATCTTGAGCTATATATATACCCCACCTTTGAATCTTGATATCATACATTGAAACACAAGTAAATAAGTGTGAAAAAACAAGATGAAGAATTTGAGTATGATTCTGACATTTCTAGTTCTATTTCTCCTCAGTATGGAGAAAGTGCATGGTTTTGATTGTGGAGCAGCAGAGACATCTTTATTATCTTGTAAGCCATTTCTCATCGGTCAGGATAATAAGCCACCAACTAGTTGTTGCCTTGGCGTTAGATTTATAGAATCATCAGCACCCACTGTTGAAGAACGTCGTGCCGCATGTGAATGCCTAAAAAGATTGGCTAATCAAATCTCTAACTTTAGAGATGATTTAGCTGCCTCACTTCCCGAACTTTGCGGTGTTCACTTAGGTTATACTATAAGTAGACACATGGATTGCAATAAGTAAGTTTTCAATATTTCTTTCTTTAATATATATTTACTATTACTTAGAATTAATATTCATATTATTTTTTGTCTTTTGTTTCACAGCATTCCTTGAACAAAATGGAGAAATAATAAACTAAACCGGGTCCACACTCAGTTGTTCTTATTTAAATAATACAACCCTTTGTAATATGTTCTATGATGGTGTAAAATATAAAAATTGATGTTAATAAATAGGTGATATTTATCTTTACTTGTCTTTCTGCATTCTTTTTAATTATAGAGACTAACTCATGCATAAAAAGTTAGACATTTTTTTTATTAAGTATCTTATTTTTGCTTATAATAGTGTTTGTTTTTTTTGCTTATAATAGTGTTTGTAAGAAATTAACTATATATATATTGTTTGTTTTTCTGTGTAGTGTCCTCAGCAAAATAATTCGGTCGATTGCGGATTTTTTGTATTGAGATTTATGAGAGATATCATTGCGTTGAATCGTATAGACATCCCAAAAGTAGTATGGAATAATAACTTAAGGTTTATTTTAATATTATCGGATATTTCATCTAATTTGTTACTAAATCATGAATATATTTTATTCTCTTAATTGTAGTACTTTGAGGAATACAAATCTTACTCAAGAGCTCATTTGGATGAAATGAAGGATGAATTGTGTCAATTCATTGTTGATCAAAGAATCATATAGCTAGGTTGTATATTGTTGTACATATATGTATGGAATGTTGTTGTTGTATGCTGTTGTTGTATATATGTTGTATATTGTTGTTGTACTTTTACTAAATCATGAATATGTTGTTGTATATTGTTGATCAAAGAATCATATATTATGTTGTATATATGGAGGATTAATGTTGTATATAAATGGATTCATGTTGTATATATCAATGGATTAATGGTGTATAACATTGGATTAAAGGATGAAATTAATATGAATTTTACATTTTTGCAGCATGCGAACAGGTTATCAATTAAATATCCACTGTTTTTCAAACAAATTTTTTTAAAATAACTAACACTTTAGAGGGCGCTTTCTGTAGGAAGCGCCCTCTAAACATTTTACATTGACAACTTTAGAGGGCGCTTTATCCAGAAAGCGCCCTCTAAACACTTTACATTGACAACTTTAGAGGGCGCTTAACACTTTAGAGGGCGCTTTCTGTAGGAAGCGCCCTCTAAACATTTTACATTGACAACTTTAGAGGGCGCTTTGTCCAGAAAGCGCCCTCTAAACACTTTACATTGACAACTTTAGAGGGCGCTTTTTCCAGAAAGCGCCCTCTAAACACTTTACATTGACAACTTTAGAGGGCGCTTTTTCCAGAAAGCGCCCTCTAAGGTGTCCCTTTATGGACCACTCCAGAGGGCGCTTTTTTCTGAAAGCGCACTATAATGTGGCCCTTAAAGGGCCACTTTAGACAGCGCTTTCTCCAGGAAAACAAAGCGCTGTCTTTACCTATGCCAGCGCCACTTTAGAGGGCGCTTAAAAGCGTTGTTATAGGCCAAAATAAGCGCCCTCTTTTCCCTTATTTGGCGTAGTGGTGCTAGCCTATTTCTATTTATGGAGGGCTTATTCGAACTTGTTTTAAGGTCTCTATGTTGTTCACTATTTTAGGAGCACTCTTCAGGGTCTAGGCGAGACTCCAACTTAGACGGTCGGTTTGACACATAGTCACCCGAACACAAGAACGGTAAGAGCGAAATTCTTTTGAGAGAAAAACCTAGATATTACAACCCTTTGTAATATGTGTTAGAAATTTCGGAAAGATTAAAGGGATTCAAACTTGAATCGTGAACGCAACACTTTCCTTATAGTATTTCAAGCACTCTCGATTGTCTTAAAGTTCTGATGCAGGAATACCCAGGATAATTCAGCCTTATCGAGTTTGCGCAACACCGGCGAAAATCCGAATGCAGCGAAGAGCGTCTGGAATTATTTAGAGGATTTTCGAATTTTGTGTGTTTTTCTTCTAAATCCGGATTTATGCTTTTATAGGCCATGTTGATATTGTTTCACAAGGTAGCGACCCTTGGTGAAGCAATGTCCTTTTCCAATAATCATAATGGTTGGCCTGCAACATGTTTCACCAACAGTTGCATGGTTTCGCCTTTGCAACATCTCATGAAGAGTTACAATCTCCGAATTCAAAATTCAAAATTCAAAATTCATGAAGAGTTATCTCATGCATTTATTAGCATTAAATCACTTCCACCATTTGTCATTTTGGAACACACTTGTATTTAATAAATTACAATAATCCCCCACTTGTTCTAATAATGACAAATCCAATTCCAGAATATAGAAAGCAAAAAGTGTTAATACAGTTAGGTATCTTTCGATTTGAACTTAACCTTAGTAAAGACAACGCAAAGCCTAGTCGGAACGTTAGGTAGCTATGCTTTGAACCATTATCCCATGTGATCAGACCGGCGTTGCTATACACACACTTTTAGAGGTTCTTCGCCTACATATCTCGCCTAGCACTATTTATGGCCATGTGTTTTTCCTGCTTTCATGAATTTTTCATGAGAGAAACTCCAACTCTCACCTTAAGACGGAACCATCTTGAAGTTCATATAGGTGAAGTTCAATTCGTATCTATTTCTTGAGATACGTATCCTCCTTGATATAGAACTTCATTAAGAGTTTCTTTGAAAACTCAACCCTCAGTTTGTAATCGTCAACATTATCGCGGAATGTTGCATAACCTTCTGAATCAACGACTTGTTGTTACCCATTGAATCTTAGGTTAAGATGTGTTAACTTCAGATTGGCTTGTTATCATTGTCCGAACCCTTACTCAAGGAGTTTTAATCCCATACCTTTCGAGGTAGTCTTTACTAAATCTCTGGCCAGTGGTTTAGTAAATGGATCAGCAAAATTATAGCTTGTTTGTATATATGTTAGTGAAATGATCCCATCCTTTATCATTTTTCTCACGAGAGAGTGTCTAAGACCTATGTGTCTAGACTTTCCATTGTACACTTCACTGAACGCTCTAGCCAGGGTGGCTTGACTATCACAATGTATCAATACTTTTGAAACATTGTCTTTAGCTAACGGAACCTCCAATAAGAGGTCCCTTAACCATTCTGCTTCTTGTCCAGCAGACGCAAGAGCCACAAACTCTGATTCCATGGTTGAGAGAGTAATGCATGTTTGTTTCTTGCTTTTCCAAGAAATCGCACCTCCAGCTAATGTGAATATCCATCCAGTTATAGATTTATAATCTCCAACACTTGATATCCAAATTGCGTCGGTATATCCTTTTAGTACGGCAGGAAACTTACCATAATGAAGGCCAAGATTTTTGGTCTTTAACAAATATCTGAAAATCCTAGTTATGGCCTATCAATGTTCATCATTTGGATTGCTAGTAAGTCTACTCATCTTACTAACTGCAAAAGCTATGTCAGGTCTAGTGCATTGCATTAAGTACATTAGATATCCAATTGCACTTGCATATTCCAGTTGTGCCACGGTTCTCCCATTGTTCTTTTGAAGTTTGACACTAGGATCGAATGGGGTGTTTACTTCCTTAAAGTTTAGGTGTTTGAACTTTTCCAAAATTTTCTCAATATAATGTGTTTGATTAAGTTCATAACCCCCACTATTTCGTTTTACTTTGATCCCTAGTATAGTGTCAACTAGTCCAAGATCTTTCATCTTGAATGTGGAAGTAAAAAATTTCTTTGTTTCTAATATTCCATTCATTTCATTGCTGATAATCAACATGTCATCAACATATAGACATAGAAATATCACAACACTTTCGTGCACCTTTGTGTACAAGCATTTGTCACAAGAGTTTGGAACGAACCCATTTGAAATTATGGCGGTGTCAAATTTTTTATGCCATTGTTTTGGTGCCTGTTTTAAACCGTACAGAGACTTAACAAGTTTGCATACCTTTTGTTCATTTCCAGGAAGCATGAAGCCTTCTGGTTGCTCCATGTAGATCTCCTCATCGAGATCTCCATTTAGGAATGCTGTTTTAACATCCATTTGATGAACAATAAGGTTATTCAAGGAAGCTAGTGCAAACAGGATTCTAATTGTCGTAGTTTTTGCTACCGGTGCATATGTGTCAAAATAATCGACACCTTCCTTTTGTCTAAATCCTTTTGCTACTAGTCTAGCCTTGTAGGTGTTTAATGTACCGTTACTATGATACTTTTTTCTAAATACCCACTTGCATCCAATGGGTCTTGATCCCTTCGGAAGATCAACTAGTTCCCAAGTATGATTTGACATAATTGAATCCATTTCATCTTGGATATCATCTTTCCAAAAAGAAGTGTCCCTAGAAGCCACTGCTTCCTTATATGTTTTAGGATCATCTTCTACTTGAAGAATAATAGGAATTTTATGAACATCATTCTTGCTATTTCCTTCAACTAAATAAAGAGAAATGAGTTGGGAATTGATTTCATCTCGTCCTAGATCCTTAGTTTTTTGTGCCCTTTTGCTTCTCCTTGGTTCTGATTGTGTTTCAACAATTCGTGTCGAATCTTTGTCACGAGATTCTTCAATTGTGGGATTTTCAGGTCCCTTATCCTTTGTGATGAGATTTTCAAAGAATTCCACATCTCTGGATTCAACAATTACATTAGACTCTAGATTTAGAAGTCTGTATGCTTTGCTATTTGATGCATATCCTATGAAGGCTCATCTGATTCCTCGAGGACCCAATTTTGTCCTTTTGGGATCCATGTTCTTGTAATAAGCTACACACCCCCACACTCTGAAATAACCAATACTTGGTGGTCTTCCTTTCCATTTCTCATATAGAGAAATACCATTTGTTTTTAAAGGAATCCTGTTCATTATGTGACATGCGGACAATAGTGCTTCACCCCATAAATTAAATGGTAATTCTGAATGCATTAACATAGGATTTATCATCTCTTGATATGTTCTATTTTTTCTTTCGGCCATGCCATTTTGTTGTGGTATGCGGGGCGCAGAACATTCATGTATGATGCCATATTATTCACAATATGTATCAAATTCTGCTGAGAAATATTCTTCGCCTCTATCGCTCCTAAGTACTTTTATAGTTGTACTTAATTGATTTTCTACTTCTGCTTTATATGTCTTAAAGGCATTAAAAGCATCATCTTTATGCTTTAAGAGATATACATGTGTGAACCTAGAGCAATCATCGATAAAGGTTATAAAATAACAGCTTCCCCCACGGGTCAACATACCATTAAATTCACACAAATCAGAGTGCACAAGATCTAGCACGTTTGTTTTTCTTTCAACACTTTTGAAAGGTTTCTTTATCATTTTTTATTTAACACATATTTCACATTTTCCGAAATCATGAATGTTGCATGATATCAAACCGGATTTAATTAGTCTATTCATGGTACTAATACCAATATGTGCCAATCTAGAGTGCCATAAGGAAATAGATTCAAGCATATAAGAAGAACTATAAATTTCATTAATAATATTGTCGGTAGTACAAAGTTTGATCATTCCTTCAGCGGAATATCCTTTTCCTACAAATATACCATTACGGGTCAATATTAATTTGCCCAATTCATATACAGATTTAATACCCGGTTTTCCCAATAAGTCCCCACTAACAAGGTTTCTATTCATATAAGGAACATGAAGCACATTAACAAGAGTGACTTTCTTTCCGGAAGTGAAGTTGAGTTCGACGGATCCTGTTCCAATGACTTTAGATCGCACTTCATTTCCCATTTGCACTTCTTGTCCATCATTGACTTTGATATAAGTTTTGAATGCTGTTTTATCATAAGATACATGCACAGTTGCACATGTGTCATACCACCATCCTTGCACTTTGCCTTTGATTGCCATAATTTCGCTTACCGTAGTGATTATGTCGTCATCGACATGAACAACATTGACCTCATTTTTGGACTTATTGTGCATGCAATCTCGAGCATAATGTCCGAGTTTGCCACATACATAACAACCATTTTTAGTACCTTTTGGTCCGCCAGAAGTTTTGAACTTGTTGTGTTCTTTCCTTGGGCCGAGATGGTTTTTCATGCCATCATATTTTTTCTTTCCTTTAGCGACAACAACATTTGCTTTAGCAAATCCAACAGACTGTTTTTTCTCGATTCTTCGTTTCCTCCTCGATACGAAGGTGTTTCTGAAGTTTCTCCAAAGAAAAGTCCTCATAACTATGCAACAATTTCTTTCTGTATCCTTTCCACGAAGGTGGCAATTTTGTTATTATTGCACCTACTTGGAATGCTTCAGGAATGTCAATTTTCATGACTTTTATTTTATTCACGAGAATCTGTAACTCGTGTACTTGTGCAAGAATCGGCTTGGAATCCAACATCTTAAAATCAAAGAATTTAGATATTAAAACTTTTTCGTACCTTCTTCTTCGGCCTTGAATTTGAATTCGAGTGCGTTCCAGATTTCCTTTGCGGATGCAGTATTGGTGTAGAGATCATAGAGACGATCAGATAATGTGTTCAAGATGTGTCCACGACAAAGCAGATCATCTTCTTTTCGTTTCCTTCTCTCCTTTTTTACTTCATCAATGTCATTCTCAGTTGGTTCTGGAATTGTCTCCAGATCAGGATCCAAGACATATTGAATTTTCAGGGCGGTCAGGAGAAATGTCATTTTGTCTTGCCAGCGGGTATAGTTTGTTCCATCGAAACGATCTAACTTAACAAGGTCCTGGTTCATCAGTTTGATGCTTGAAACAGAAGCGTCGGTCGCCATGATTTGAGATACTATAAGACTGTTAGATATTTCAGAAAGATTAAAGAGATCCAGACTTGAATCGTGAACGCGACACTTTCCTTATAGTATTTCAAGCACTCTCGATTGTCTTAGAGTTCTGATGCAGGAATACCCAGGATAATTCAGCCTTATCGAGTTTGCGCAAGACCGGCGAAAACCCGAATGCAGCGAAGAGCGTCTGGAATTATTTAGAGGATTTTCAGATTTTGTGTGTTTTTTTTTGTATTCTGAATCCGGATTTATGCTTTTATAGGCCATGTTGATATTGTTTCACAAGGTAGCGACCCTTGGTGAAGAAATGTCATTTTCCAATAATCATAATGGTTTGCCTGCAGCACGTTTCACCAACAGTTGCATGGTTTCGCCTTTGCAACATCTCATGAAGAGTTACAATCTCCGAATTCAAATTTCAAATTTCAAAATTCAAATTTCAAGAAAAGTTATCTCATGCATTTATTAGCATTAACTCACTTTCACCATTTGTCATTTTAAAACACACTTGTATTTAATAAATTACAACAATATATAGCTCAAGATGTGGGATAGTATCAAGGATAAAATATATTATAGAATGTAATTTCTATCACTTTAAAAATTAGTAATTTGGTTTTATTGTTTGGAATGCTTTTTTGTGTTGTCGATACTTCCCGATATTCGCATTCTAATTTTGGATAAGTGAGAAAAACTATTGGCATTCTAATTTTGGGTAAGTGAGAAAAACTTTGAACGTTGCATATCTATTAATATTTTGTACTATTTTTCATCAACAAACACAAAGTATGACACATAGTAGTTTAATAAATATTCAATACTTAAATTTTAGAGTCATTAAAATTCAAAAACTATGAGATAAAATAAAAGAATAGACAAATCAATCTGCTTCCACGTTTGTGTAAATAACAAGAATCCAAGTACTCACTCACCACTAAAGCACATAAACTTTTAAAAATTGTGACATATTAGTATTGGATACATATCTGTATCGAGTACATGTATCGTACTCATATATTTAAAAAATTATTATTTTATTTTGAATGAAATTTATGATTTTCTATAATATATTTATGTATTTTTGATTATTTCTTATGATAATCTAAAAAAAATATTAATTAAAAAGTTAAATAGATATTATGCCCTTTGCCCTATCACTATAAGAAGTATGTTGCACAACGTCATAATATTGTGACGTGGAACTCACATAGCAAAATAAGGTTGTTGCCACGTGAATGTCACGTCACAAATATTTTTTAATAATTAAATAATATTTTAGATTGTGGGACATTTAAAAAAATTTTAAAAACATTGCGTTGTGTTAATCTTCAGTAACACATGAGAATCTTTTCAAAATCCATTGATGAGTTCTTCAGGAAAATGTGACTGTTGTGGTTGGTCAACATTACTGACGTGGAAATCATGTCGCAAGACAACAATGACTTTTTGTTTGCCATGTGATTTTCACGTCGCTGAGTTACAAAGTGATTTCTACGATGCATAATGGCTTATATATATTCCAGCTTCGTTCTCCACGCACACAGACGAACACATTTTCTTCTTTTTCTCTCTTCCACTCATTAAATCCACTCACTCTCAATGTTTTACACATTTTCTCACCTTAATCCTTACTCATCCAACCTCAATTTTACTGTTTTCTCTCTCTTCCAACTCAACAAGGTAAAAATTTATATATTCATATTATTATTTGTATTCAATTTTCCATAATGAATTTTATTTTGTTATTAATATTTATTAATATTTTTTTTATTTAAATTATTAAGAGAAGAAATTGATCTATAAAATATAGCTTGTTGCTAAATTTTTGGCTCCTTACGGGGGGGGTCCTTATGTGATATTATTTCTTGAATCTTATTTCTTAAAATATATATACAAAAATATAGATTTCATCTTTATCATTTCAAAATTCCCTTATTTTTGTCTCTCTTAAGACCCAGACATCCAATTTATGACATGATCTTCTTTTTATAACTTTTTTTTAATGATGTGGATGATTTTGTTTGCTATTTTTTTTCACTTTTTAAACCCAATATGGATTGATTATTATTATTATTTATTTTTTTGGTTGTTAAATGATAAAAGACAAAACTTCCAAAATTTGGTTCCAATAGGGTTTAAATCCTAGTGAAGCTATCTGAAATATGCCCATCGAATGCATCACACACTCTAAGGTACAACCGAGTCGCCACCGAACTTTATTTATCCCAAAAAGATACAGAAGAAAAAATATCGATAAAACCCAAGGGAAAAGAAACAGAGAAATAAGGGAATTGGGTATGCTTGGGGAAGGTATTAGCACCCCTCACATCCATGGTACTCAATGGGAACCATTTTGAATGTTCTTTCTTGGATGAGTGTTAAAATCTACATGTACCTACAGAAAATAAAGTGGGTTAGGAAAAGAATGCTCGAGGAGGATTGTGGCCCTCATGCTTACGTATTCTCATGGTACAATGAGAAAGTCGGAGCCTCGTAGTTCGGAGAACAAAGACTAAAAAGGGGGAGAGGAAATGGGGATGGAGAAAGATGTTCTCAGAGGATTCACATCCTTATTCCTATGTATCCTCATAATGCAATAAGGAAGTCAGAGCTCCGTAGTTCGGAGAACAAAGACTGAAAAAAGATATGATTTGGGGTGGTGTTTAAAAAAAGGAATGGGGTTAACCATAAAGGTGTGTCCCTGAAAAGGAAAGGAAATTGTGATGTTGTTTAAACCAACAGAAAGGGAAAACTTATCAAATTCGGAGACTCATATGACAAGGGTCTTACCAAAGAACTGGGACTAATATGGTAAGAAAGAAAAGAAGGAGCTTGTCAAAGCCTGAGACTCACATGACAAGGGTCTTACCAAAGCACTAGGTCTAACATGGTAAGGAAGAAAAGAAGGAACTTATCAAAGCTTGAGACTCACATGACAAGGGTTTTACCATAACACTGGGTCTAACATGGTAAGGTAGAGGTATTTAAACCAAGAAATGGGAATAACCATGAAGGTGTCAACCCAGGGAATAACCATGAAGGTTTCAACCCTAAAAATGATGGGAATAACCATGAAGGTGTCAACCCAGTGAGTAACCATGAAGGTGTCAACCCTAAAAGAAGAAGGGAATAACCATGAAGGTGTCAACCCTAAAAGGAAGTTTATTACAATGGTGTTTAAACGAAAAAGATCTGAAGAGAGGAGTCAAAGAGGCTAGGTGCAGACTTGACAGTGAATTGATTGGAATTGCACCAAAGTTTATGAACAAAAACGAATACTCTGAGCAGCTAGGGTCTACATCCTATGCATAGAGGTACTCTAGACAAGGGTAGGGAAGATCCCCTCTCATCATTTTCTATTTCTTAAGGCTCATGGTATGCAAGCCTAGTCAAAGACTGACAAGTTATTGAGGCATGTTCCCAAAGATGCTTGCAAGGATGAGTCATATGATGGATTACTTATGGGGGAGGCAAAAGCTCCAAGGTGACAGAGGCAAGTCCCATCAAGTGACCAAGAGAATTATGGTCACTTGACAAAGACAAAGGGAAATAATAATAGATGAAACAATTTAGTAGATCCAATGTGAATGGGATCAAAATAAATCAAAGGAAAAGATTGATGAACAAACAAAGATGCATGATCATACAAAACTAGCATAAGGTCTCATTGTTAGGTAGCCCAAGAGAAATCCATGTGAACGCAAAGTATATTGTCTTATGTCTCATTGTTAGGTATCCCAAGATAAAGTCATGTGTGTGTAAGAGTGTGCTAAACCTAAACTAATAAATGCAATGGGCAAGAGCAGATGAATCAACAACACAGGATCTAAAGTTCAACAAGAACAAAGGCAATTCAAAGTGTCTATAAGGTCTTATGGCCAAGGTCACTCCAAGCCAGCAAAGGGCCTAAATCCTAAGTCAAAGTCCAAAGTCCAAAGTCCAAAAGGTCTTCAATACTCTAGATCAAGTATGGGATTATGATTAGGTCCAAGTTACTTCATCATATTTTGATTCATTAATGTTTAGCAAGCAAACAAATCAAACAATATAAGAGAAACAAATGAATATAGCAAGATGATTAGAGTATGGAATGATATGATGATTAATGGGACATGAAATCGAAGTGAATTAAGTAAATGACATAAACTTATATGACTTGAATTAAATGGCAATAATGTAAAGAGCAAGAATTAATGTTAGGAGTTAATGGTTAGTCAATTGTGTCAGGACAATTTAGCGTTATGTTAAGCAATCAAAAGTAGGCTTATGTAGAAGCCATACCTATATGTGGCATGTATGTTAGACAAGTTAGAGAATTAACACAAATTTAATCTCAAGTAACATGTCACACAATGGTCAAACAGAAGAAGAGAGATGAAAGTAGAAAGAATGAAGAGACAAATCAAGGCAAGTGCATAGGTATCATTCTATCCACAAATCAAAGGACTCAAAATATGGTGCATTGAGGGTTAACCTATCATTGATGAAAAGTATTAAAGATGATTCATGATCATCTATCAATAGTTTTGGATCAAAGAAGGTTGAATCAACCTCAAGTCCATCTATCAATGATTTAAGATATGGAAGAAGTCGTCAACCAAGTAATCAACTCAATTCAAAACACCAATTGATCAATAAAAAGAAAATAAAAATGAATAAAAATGAATTAAAAATCATTAATAAAGGAAAATAAAAGAGAAAATGTCAAAGAGGGGGCAAAACATCAAATGAAAAACCAAGCAAAATGTGGGAGGTCAAAAAAAATATGAATGACTAGACCTCAAAAGTTGGGATAAAAATGTTTTAAAAGGATTAAAATAAAAATCTCATTGTTCATGTCTTCCTGTATCAGAGCAATTAATTTGCTCTGAGCAGAGAGAATTTGCTCAGAAACTCGAAGACCATAGTTCTTCAAAGTAAAATTAAATGGTGAATATTGAAAATAAATTCCAAGTAGGTTAGGGATTTTGATAAGTGAAACAAGGCGAATAGTGTGGTACGTGTTTACTCAAGGTTGTAACTTGTATCTACCTGTTCGAATGAAGCTTCAGAAGTCAATAATGGTGGATCTGAAAGCTAGGTTGCAACAGGATTTAGACCAAGGCATGCTTCAAACACCTTCAGAGGATGCCTATGAAGGATTATGGGAAAAGAAATGGAAGGGAAAGAGCTTGAATAAAAAAATAGCTTGACTGGTTATTTGAGGCATCGGGCTTTAATGGGTTTAGAGTTTTTTTGGCTTTTAAAGCTTGTAAATGAAGGCAAAAGCTTCCTCTATTTACAGAGAATGTGTCAGGATCCAAATACATGTGAAATAGGCTTGAATTCGTGTGATTTGACTTGGAAATTTTCAGATCCTGATCGTGTGAATGTCTGGCACCAAACTCGTGATTTAGGAGCTTCTCAAGTCGTTTCAAGTTGTCCTCCAATGCGTTTGGTCGTGGGTAATTGTTGGCACGCGTGAGAAGTGGTCCCAAAGTGTTTTGTGCATGTGTACCAGGATATTCGTTACCTTTAGATTTATTGACTAAATCAAAAGTAAATCATACAATTCGAGTCGCCACCGCACTTCTATTTATCCAAAGGAAAGGTTAGAAAGCGAACAAAAACCGAGAAGTTTTATCAAATCAAAAACTAATAAAAATGTTAGAGATCTGGGTAAGGGGGTTGGTTATGCAATGGGAAGGTTTTAAGCACCCAAAACATCCTTAGTACTCTAAGGGATCCCTTTTTACAAATGTTGTATGGTAGGTTGGTATTTGTGAAAATATTTGTGCAAACATGATTGGGGAGATGAGAAAAGATTATACAATTTATTTATAATTTTGTTGTTTGAATGGATAAACCCATTTCCTACGTACCATCACAAAGGTAGGATCAAAACCTCGTAGTTCGGGGTAAAAATCTCAAAATAAATTGGTGAATTGATTGGTCAAAATCCTTAAGGTATTTTGTTATCAAAGGGAGAAAACTCAACCTAAACCACAAATCCACCATGTGAGGAGAGCTTCAACATACTAGTGAGGGATCCACCCTATAATAAGTATGGAAGACTTATAGTCCAATCACTAAGGATACAGGTGAGGTTTATATCAACCACTATGATAACTAAAAGCTAATAGCTAATGTTTATGAAAAGCTTTGGCAAGGATGGCCATTGGAACCACAAAACATTTGAGTGAGTTGTATTTACAAATTAGAAGTATTCACAAAAATAAAGTCAAAGTTGACTTAAGGTTCAATTCAAAATAAGTATTATGAAAAGAGTTTGAAAAATCAAAGGCATAGTGCCTAGATTTCTAATTTTGAAAAACAATGTCAATGTTTGCACAAAATAAGTTTGGCTTGGGTTAGAGTGGAGAGAAGAAGAGAAGGGCTAGGTCCTAAATATGCAAAGATGAAGGAAGAGAAATAAAACCCTTGGAGTTCCTTCTTTGAGATCATAAAGATGATCCAAGTTGCTCATTTCCTTTGGACTTAGCAAGCAATAAACAATTAACTCAAGCAATCAAGCAAATAATCAATCAAGCTCCTAGGATCTTCCAATTTGGATTTGTCTCTCTTAATATTGGATGCTCATGACAATGGTCCTTCTAATTGGCTCAAGTTTGGGATCCCTACCACACAAGAACAAACAAATCAAAAAGTTCCACAATACAATAGAAAGAATGGTCAAGAGTGAGTTTAGAATGGGGGTCCTTTCAATTCATCTTCAAGATTAAGCATTCTAAATGCATGAGGCCTAGTTGCTCTTCAACATGTTTAGCATTCTAAAGGCATGAGGCCTAGTTGCTCTTGAAACTCCATTTAGCATAGGTAAGGTCCTAATTCTAAGTTCTTTCTCCTTTTTGCATTGGGTTCACAAAAACAAAAACAAACAAGCACAAGGCAATAGTATATACACAATAATGTGCTCAAGTGAGCAAAAGGCAAATGGCATAAACATAAACATGAGCTCAAGTGAGCAAAGGACAAAGACAATATGAATTAATGAACAAGAAATTAAATTGCATTAAAGTAAATTGCAAGAATTAAATGCTTGAATTAAAAGTTAGTAATTAGTAGTTAGTGTTAGTGTGCCATAAGGCAATTTAGCTCTATGTTAAGCAATCGTAAGTGGACTAATGTAGTAGTCACACCTATCTGAGGCCGGTCAATAAAACTATAGGCAAATAAACACAAGTTAGATATCATGACTAGTAAGCCAAACTCCTACAACTTGCCATGCCAAAAGAAAAGAAGAGAATGACCTTGTATGGATTATTAGGTTTTTTGCTTGACCAAGAAGCAACCTATCTTGGACACAAAGCAATTCACTTGATCTTTGATCAAGATGAATTTGATTTGGATAAAAGAAGGTTAAGTCTCTCATATGTCAAGGCTAACCACAAATCATTAACTCATTGGTCAAAAGAAAAAGAAGAAGATGAAGATGGAAATAGAATGTACAATATGAAAAGTCAAATGACATAACCAAAACACGTTGATCAAACATGAATAGAATCAACATCAATCAATGGTAAACAGAAGTGAAATGAAGCTTAGAAGTCAAGAAAGGTCAAACACATTTTTGGTATTTTTTGGAATTAAAATAATACATAAAATAAAATGAACAAATAAAGGTCAAACTTCAAATCCAATTCAAATCAACTTGGAAAAGTCCAATTGGATCATCATAAGTCTAACATGGTCAAACAAAGTTTGACAAATTTTCTCATCATTTTTTGAAAACAGAAACTAATTTTAAACAATTAAAAATGAAGAAAAATAACATAATTGGATTAAAATCTCAAATAAATCTCAAATCAATTAAGAAATTGATGAGAATATTTTTCATAGATTCATCATCATCCAAAGATGTTAAGAAAATATTTTTGGCATTTTTGAATATCAAAAAGTATTTTAAATGAATTAAAAACAACCAGAAAAGAAATAATTCACAAAAAATATTAAATGGAATCACAAAATTAATTAATAATCATTTTATAAAACTAGAATTTAAGAGAAATGTTTTGCAATTGGTCCCATATTTATGATTCCAAATAAAGAAGTTACGAATTTTTAAAATAAAATGGAATAAAAGAAATTAAAACAGAAATTAATAAAAGAGAAAAATCCTGAGGCGTCAGATCATAGCTCATTAATTGACGTGGCTCATCAGGCAGCCAAGAAGCATGCGCGTATGGTGAGTGTTAGTCAACATCGTGGCATCATGTATTAAAATAAGTCATAACAATGCAAGGCTGAGATTAGATCTGGAAGAGTGGATCCAAGGGCCAAGGCTTGGACGCGTGGGGACGGTGGTGGAAACCACCGTCTTCTCCGGTGACATGGCCAGAAAACGCCACCAGTTGCAGGTTTTACAATCTCAACCATATCACGCGATCCATATACCATTCGAAAGCTGAGGTGATGTACATCACCCCTATGACCTTAGTTTTCACTCAAGATCCCTATAGAGGAAGAAATTCGAGCTTGAAAAAGAGGCGTTCAATCTGAACTTAACCAATTCTCAAAATTAAAACCACAAATCAATTGCCTCTCACATGAGGACTTCATAAATGCCAACCAAACCAAGCAATGCACAATAATAAGAGAGATTCGAAGGAAAACAGTTATGGTGAAAACCTTTGAAGTGCAGCTTTTAAGAGCTTGATCCAATTCAATCCTCGAGTGTTGTTTGATCTTGAAGTAACAATGAAGCAAGGCTAAGGAATTAGAAGCTGAAGATCAACCAGGGAAGGTGAAATTCAAGCTTGAAAAGTGAAGAAAAAATTCAAAATTCCTTTGAGTGAGAGGTTAGGGAAATAATCCAACAGGGTTTCAGGCGCCTTCAGGTTGAGATTTGAAGTGAGCAATGCCTTCTATTTATAGCCAAAGCTGATGCAAGGATGTGAAGAACTCGTGTGTGCATGAACTTGGGTCCTCCATGCATGGGCATGTACAGGCGCATGTGAGGCCCAAAAGCAATTGCAAATGAGTGTTGAACACTAATGAATGAAGTTTGGACGTGCAGATGGTAATGCATTAGCTTGTGCATGGAAAATTAACATGTTATGCATAATTGATCACAAAACTTCACCTCTTCAAGAATGCCAATTGGAAAATTGAAACATAGGCATGTGAGTAATGGTTGGAAAGGTTTTGACATAAGGAACAAATGTCATGTTGAACAAAAATTCATTTGGAGTGTGGAAAATATTGAAAACTAGCCATGAAGTTCAAGGTACAAAACATGCATTTGAAAATTTTGCCAAAATGGACCAACTTCAAGCCCTTCTGTTTCAATTATGCAAGCCTAAAATGAAAAAACCTTCAACATAAAAGTTATATATCTTTTAAATAAAATCAATTTGGACTTAAATTTTGCATCATTTGGATTTTTGATGAGAAAGTTATGGGCACTTGAAGTTGGACTTTTTCAAGATTCAATGGCTTTGGTCCAAAGTGACCTATAATGTTTTGTATTATCACATGTGTTTCGTTTAGTATTATGAAAATTTATCCAACATAACAATTGAATTAGACATCCTAAACTTTCTTATTCACTTTGCCTGACCTTAAAATCATAAAAAATGAAGGAGTTAGGTCCTTGGGAAGTTGACCCAAAATTAGGGTTTCAGTCAAAATGACCTATAATGTTTTGAAATGAATCACCTTCAAAGTTTCAAATGAAATTTTGATGAACATGAAAGTTGTTCATATGGTTCTTAAGAACATCTTTTAGATTGGGATCATCTTCATTTGACAAACACATCAAAATTTAGGTCTCAGTGGATTTCAAAATAATCAGATGAATTGACTGATCAACTTCTCAAGTCCAAACTTCAAATCTTGATGAATAAATGATTGAGGACACTCGCATAGGATCATATATGCGTAAAATGGTGAATGAAAGAACTTCCTTTGATTGTATTTGACCATAGGTTGAGGTTGCTTCATGAGCAAGGCACAGTTAATGCATAGCTGAATTAGGGTTTCCTTGGGAAACAATCCTCAAGCCCTTTGGTTTATCTTGATCAAATTGATAAATTGAGATACTTTGGAGACATATATGATGATTATGAGCTTTTTGAACCATTGTCATGCTTGCTTTCATCTTCATCTGGCCACTTCAATGAGCATAGGAGCCTCCTAGGAGCCTTGGATCACATGATTGCTTAAGCTTCAAAACAAACAAAGTTAGTGACATATGTTTGTGATTTTGGTTAATAAACAAAATAAGAAAATCAATAATATACAATTCAAGCATGCTTGGTTGTCTCAAACCAACTCAAACAAGTCCCAACCCAAGGGTTAAAGAGCCAAGATGTTATGATCCTTGAGGCAAATGCAATGTGAAATGATATGATGCCATGAGGGATCTTAGGGTCAAAATTAGGGTCTTACAGCATGATTCCACATTATAGGTCACAGACCAAAACAAATTTTAGGTGACCATGTTTAAGCTTAGGCCAAATCCAATCCACTTGTGCGTTTTGCGATTTTATTTAAGCCAAATGATCACTTCATGGAGTAGAATAAGATTTAAAAGAATCAATCCAAAAAGAGCTTTGTGGTGAAAGTTGTGGACTTGTGAAGTTGAGATCGTGACTTGTAAAATTGGGTTGGACAATTGGTCAAGCACTTTGTAGCATGATCACCTACATGAGTAACAAGAGCAAACAAGTACCATCTCTTATTGAAGTTGGGGTTAGTTGATGAAGCTAAACAAGATGAAACCCTAGTGTTAAGACACAAACCACAATGTGGCCATGCTTGTGATTCCATGAGAAAATGCAATGTTCATGCATGATATGATTTGATGTATGTAAATGAGATGTGCAAAAAAAGCAAAAAGGGAGGGTAAATTTTGGGGTATGACACCTAGACCTTTGTCTAGGCAAAGGGCATGTTGTTTCATAACTAAGATGACCATTATCGAGTATGACACAATTTGTACAAGGCGCTTATAAATGGTCTTTAGGTCAAGGAAGTTCCTAAAACTTAGAATGATGTAAGCTTACGACATTACTATAGATAATAGAAGGAATTTTTTCGAGGTTGTTACCTCTATCACAATATGTAAAATCAATAAAATAGTGGGGATAACTCTTTTCCCCTACAAGGGAATGGGTTTTTAATGAGACACTATGTTTTTCAAAACAAATTTTATGTGTGGAACTTAGTATAATACTCAACAACATTTTAAAGCCCTTTAGGGTATCATTGCTTCAAACCTACGGGGTATCATTGCTTCCTACATGGTACTATTGCTTGAACCATAATTGGGACTCCATACAAGGTATTATTTCTTGAACCTTATGAATTAACATTGCTCCTTAGGGGGGATCCCTACGTGGTATTATCTCTTGAAACCAATGTCACATTATTTCTTGAGCCCTATGGGGGACTACTTATGGGGTATTATTGCACACATAGTAGAAAACAAGAACGTTAGAAAACAAGTTCGCACTTATTGCGCTAATAAAAAAGAATGCCATAAAGAATGATATAATGGCTTAACAAATTGATCCTTTCAACAAAATTATAAATGCAACACGATAAAAAGAGTAGAAAAATATTTGTTAAATGTCAAAAGGCCCTGAACGAGAAGAGATAAAATAATCGTCCAAACAAAGAAAAACTACAATAAAACAAAGCGAAAAACATAAGGCATAATTTTAATAGATGATTTTAAACAAAATTTCATACTCGACCACCACATCACTTTTATTGGAGGAGAATATGGAATTTAATGGTCTAGAAGGGGGTGCTGAATATACCTTTTCTAAAAACACCAATTTAAAAACATTTACTTTTATAAAATCAGAGTTTGATAAAAATAGCTTGGTATGTAGTTGAATTTTTGTACAAAATATATGCTTTTGGATTGATGGTATTATATGTGGATTTAAGTGCTTGTAGCTACAGTCAAGGTGATCAAAGATGGTGAAGCTTAGTAAAACTGCAATGTTTGATGATGATGACACACAATATCAAATGATATCAAGTGAGGTCAAGTATCCGCTTAAGATAGCTCAAATGATCAAAGATGCACATATGGGTTGATGAAGGTATCCTATGAATCAAGCTATTCTCTTGAAGATATTATTGAAGATCAAGTCAATATTATGGTCCAACGACATTCAAGTGAAAACTTTTGTTTCAAGGCTCAACGAATGGTTTAACCTCTCAAATAATGGCAATCATGATAAAGATATCTCAAGCGTCATTTATAATATTTGGAGGTCTTATGTGATTCTAAAGTAAGAGATAATGATGCCGATACTTGAAGCTTCAGAGTTATGAAAGAGGGGAGTGTGAAAGCTTGTTTGGTCGTATTTGTCTGAGTCGCCAATTTCTTGAAAAGACATAAGGGTATTTTTAGATATATTATGGCTAAATCACACACACTAAAAACTTTTGAGAAGCCTCTCATATTTTAGTTAAACCACCAAACAAAATATTTAGGTTTTTAACATTTTCTAAATGAACAATCGATTAGATTTTTAACATAATTTATTATATCATACTTGGCTGAGTCTATAATCGATTGGGACAATCTCCTAATGATTGGTAATAACTATATACCTGAAATTTCAATTTGTGGCCTTATAAATAGATTATTTAGGGTGTATATTCGATTAGAGTATTGATTTGGACAATGGATTATTTCCAAATATATATATCATGCCTTGACCTTAAAATATAGAGCTCTCAGTCACTTTTTCACATCCAGAATATGAGCTTAAGTATCACATTTCATTTTGTAACACCCTAAACCCCGAAAACAGATAAATCATATAATTATTCAAGCATTGAACATATTTCACACGTTTAGGATGGGACTCATCATAAAACAACACCTGCCCCAAATAAGGTAAAACATTATAATACACCTGTCATCGCATGCTCACCTTCACTTAGGGTATCATCACAGTGAAAAACATCAAATAAGCATGCTTCATAATAATTAAGTCTCATAAAAAAACCTTAGTTTAATTAAAACATTGTGTAAAAAATCTCCAGTATAACACAAACTCCAAACGTCAAGAATATAGCATACGACTATCGAATTGGCAAAAATACAAACTGAATAAAAATAATCAAATGTTCTCAAACTCGATGTTACAGGATTAGAGAAATACTTCTAAAATAACGATGAACTAAACGAAGTAACTCTGGGAGCTAACTTCCACTTATAGCAGTAAGCTCTGCTCCTGAGTATTTGCAAGATGTCCATGGTGGAGAACATCAAAGAAAAAGGGTGAGAAACAACAAACTAATATAAACATTGCAAAGAATGCTAAGGTAGATAATACACAACAAACACATATTCATTACACATCCACCAACAACACATTCTCAAACCTAAATCATGGCAACAATCACATAATCACATCCAATCATCAACATCATGAACAATGAACTACACATGTAACCATATATGTAAATATACTCCACAACTGACTCATTATGCATACGGTATCATCCATGAACACTCAGGTTCATCTCGCTCCTGATCCCCACCATAGGACCAAAGTACACCGAATCTTTACAATCACCATAGGTAACGTTTCACCAGCCCCCACCTGGAACCGGCTACTCGCTCTTAATCCCCAACATAGGACCAGAGCATACAAAAGTTGATTACCATCAACATAGGTAACACTTGACTAATTCTTCACTAGAACTAGCTACTCACTCTCAATCTATACCATCGGACTAGAGCACACCAAAATTGGACCAAAGTACGTACACCATGATACATGATTCTCATAACATGCATTATCACCAAAAGAATCCCCATACATATCCCACCATTTATGTATCACATCATTCATCATACATAATAACTAATTCATGATACAACATGAATAAACAACCACAAACATCAGCAACTCATCAAACATGACTTCATAGGCATTCACTCATGTTACTTCACCAAAACAACAATACATCATTGTATAAACATAATGGTTCGTTAACCGATCATACAAGTCAGCATAAACATTGCCAGAATAGGTACAAAATTATATTTCAAACTGTTCACTAAGCATCACCATGTGAGAATTCTGCAAGTTAGCTTACCAAACCTACAAACCACATCTCAATCCTAGTCACAAAACTCAAGTTACGATGAAAATAGTTGGAAATAAAAATCAGCATTTCAACACTATTACTCTTAGCTGAGCGAAGCCTTGCTCTCTAAGCAAAGTCTCCCTCGCTAAGCAAACTCGTCCAGACTTGCGAAATGCATAATTATGAATTTCACTGTTGGAGGCCTTCTGAACCTCTGATTTCAATTCAGTATGGATCTCTGATCTCAGAATTCGACATACTACAATTATTTAATGATTAAAACAGAAAATTCGGGTTATATCAAATTAAAAAAATAATTCAATCTCATCAATTCATGTTTACCTTAAACCTTCCAAACCCTCAAATATGGTGGAAAACATAAATATATGCACACGAAATGCATCATTAAAATAACCAATAATATCAAAACTTCATAGAAAATTCAGAACAATCACATCCCAATTTCCCTAAAGAGAGTAAGGATCTCTCTTCTCTACCATTCATGCAATACACCTATATTGCTAGCCTTTTCTCCCGCATTACCTTAGATTTCCAACAATTGATGATGAATTGTACAACTTCTATGAGTTCCCTCTCCAATTTCCTAGCTTTTTCTCTTTCTCTCATTTTCCCTCTTTTCTACGTATATCATATGTTTTCTCTAAAACCTACCCTTCTCCCTATTTTTAGAATATATAGTCCCTTGCCATTTTGTTTAATTATGATATTTTCATAACTCCTTACTAACTTCTATATTCTCTCCACATATTTCCTCCAATCTTCACAAATGACCAATCCTAACATTTTACTATTTATTTAATGAATTCGAATAAAATACTATTTATTCTAATAGTTAATTGAAATCATAATAACTTCTAAACTATTAAACCAACCTCCTCCTCTCTTCATACCTCTATTCCAATGACACTACCCCAACAAACCAAGAACAATAATTTTAAAACACCAATTAATTAAATAAAATTCTAAATAATTCAATAAAATTAATTAATCGAATTCGAGGTGTTACACATTTCTCTCATCATTTTTCTAAATATCTCATTTTTATCACATATATTTTATCCATATTAATTAGATAGTATTATTTAGTGTAAGTGAGGTTCATTGTTCTGGGTGAGGGAAAACTTTAATTTACCAAGAGTGTATTATCTATTATGTAAAATATCCTACATAGGTGGTTGTTTGCTTTTGAGCTAAGCTGTTAAAAGCTCTTTTATTTTTTGGGGAAAGTCTCAATTTGGTTCATGAGATTTGTCTTGAAGAAAAAGCTCTCTTTTGGTTCGTGACGCTCAACCAATGGAAATATGTCCAATGGTTATGGAGCTCAGCCTGGTTAAAATATTTATCAGTATCATCCTAGTTAAAATCTCTCTTGGTTTTTGAGTTCAACCTTGTGTAAAAGCTTAGTAGGTTCGAGATCCGCCCGGTGAAAATCTCGATTCAATTCTTGTCAGCCTATGTAAAACCCTAGTTCAGTTCAAAGGATATCCAACTAAAAACTTCATCTTAGATCGAGATCAGCCTATGGAAAATCACTATTTAGTTTAGAGACTAACCACTCTTATCTTTTTTCGAATTTTGGTTAGAAGTTAGCATGAAAACTTCATTTCCTTGATTAAACAAGTTTGTGGGCACATCATTCTAAAATCTCTCAAGTTTAGTGGATACTCTAAAGAATGAATATTGAGGGAAAAAGTATGTCATCTTAAGGCTGAACTTGTTTAATTCTCCGGTGTTACTCTCTTCCTTTATCTCTTTTACTTTCCAATAACTTTCTTTCCATTGGTTTTCCACTGGCTATTTACTAATTTACTTTAGAAAATGTTTTTAAACACTGATTTGACAAATGATTTTATTTTAAAACCAAAGTATTTCAAACCTCCACAATTCACTCCCCTAATGTGTATGGAAGTCACATGTCCTATAAGTAGAACCATAGCCTAAATCCTATTTAAAACTAATCGTCTCAAGAGGAAGGTGACTTCAAACACTTATTTTAATAAGAGACTTTCTTAAACACACTTCCACCATTTAATGGTGATAGGTTTGAATTGTGATAAGCTAGATTTAAAATATCCATTCAAAGTTTTGATCTTGAATTATGAGAAACCTTATTTACTTTGGATTATAGAAGACAAAAGAAAGTTCAAAATATATTTTAAAGCAAAAAATATTTTAGTCATGTCTTTAAGTGAAGATAAATTTTTTATGTCTTTAAGTGTTGTTTTGCCAAAGAAATGTGGGACACTATTGAAATGATCTATGGAGTATCTCCAAGCATCAAACAACACCAAATGAACACATGATGTGAAGAAGTCGAAACACCAAATGAATGTGAAAGTTTCTTTCATAGATGGTGTTTAACCTTTAGAAATATTGGAAGCCTTGTTATAACTTTAATCGCTGACAAATATCTAAGAGTTAAGAATTTTAATTTGAAACTTCATCCAATCCTTAAATCAAAAGATAACAATGTTTATGACTTTAAGGAAAATTCCAAGAAGGAAGAAATCATCGAGAAACTTAATGAATTGATTTGACTGTTAAAGGATGAAGGGATGACCTCAAATCAAGAAGAGTATCTCTCAACTTCATTAAATAACTCTTTTGGAGAAAAAGAAGAAGAAAATTCAACTCCAACAGTCTCCTTTGAAAGAAGAATCTCGATGAACAAAGAATCATTTCAAAGCAATTAGTATGATCATTTCATTCTCATTTATATTTGTGAAGTTGCATTTAATTTATCTTAATTGTTTTGTTTGCATCATGGGCATTTAGTTATTTTTCATCTGCATCAAAATTTCTTTTCATCTGCATGAAAATAATGTTTTTTTGTTGATTAAATATTTTTTGTTAAACTCCCCTTGCATTAAATAGTTTTTAGCATTAAAATTTTTATGCATAAGAAGTAGAATAACTTATTAGTTCAAATATATGTTGTTGATATTATATTTGGAGTCACTGATTAATCTCTTTGCAAAAAGCTTCCTAGTATCTTACAGAAGTTCGAAATGTCTCTAATGGGAGAGCTTACCTACTTTTGAGGATTGAAAATAAATCAAGCTAGAGATAGAAAGTTTATCATCAAAATGAAGTATTGCTTTGAGCTTCTAAAGAAGTTTGATAAGCAAAATAATAAAAGCATCTCAACCCCCATGGTGTTAATTGTGCTGATAGTTAAAAATAAGAATGGAGTGAAGACCAACATTACCAAATATAAATGTATAATAGGATCTTTACCCTATTTAAACAAGTGTATGATAAATATTATGTTTGATGTGTCTATGTGTGCTAGATTTCAAGAGTCTCCTAGGGATTCCAAAATTAAGATCTTAAAAAGAATTTTGAGGTATATTAATGGAACCTTGCATCACGGTCTCTGCTTTTACAAAGATAGCGAATTTATCTTAATATGCTATTCCGGTTTTGATTTTGCTGGTTGTAAAATTGATAGGGAAAACCCTAGTGGTTCCCGCCATTTGTTGTTTGGTTGTTTGGAACAATAAGAAGCAGCATATCATTGCTCTTTCTACTATTGAGACTGGAATTTAACTGCCCGTAATTGTTGTGCACAAGTCCTATGAATAAATCAACTATTATTAGAATATGATTTAAAACTCTATTACATTCCAATCAAATGTGATAACACTAGCACAATAAGCCTCCCTAAGAATCTCGTACTTCATTGGCATACTAAACATATAGAAATCTGACACCATTTCCTTAGGGATCATGATGAAAAAGGTGATGTTATTTTTGAATATGTGGATATGAAAAAATAAGTTAACTTATATTTTTACAAAACCTTTCTCCTCTGAACCATTTCACAAGGTATATGTTAGTTGTAATTTTAAGTGTCGAGTTTTTGTTATCGTATCCACAGGGATTGTAAGATATCACCGCCGTTCGATGGTTGTATTAATCTTAGCTTAAGTAACACAGGGGGTTTTGGTTGTTGTCACGTTATCTTGCATAAAAATGTAATAAAATGCGGTAAAAGTTATGGTTTGAATATTTGAGAAATATTGCCAAAGTTAGGGTTCAACGATCACTTTGCATGTATTTGTTCGGTCAACAACCTTATAAACTCCTTTAGATGATAAATTATTTCACAAAGTCCTCCCAATGTGTTTCTCTCGAACACACATTGTGAGTTTTCCCATTTTGATCGATTGTTTATCTCTAACACAACCTATCAAAATGACAACTTTTTGGTTCAACCTTATGGTGAACAAAATCATTCATTACTATCTCTAGCTAACAAACAAGATTGGATGAAAACCTAGGTTAAAAGTTGGTAAACATCTCTCGATCATAAACCAACACAAAGAGTTTTGAATAAGAACAAAGTTTTCATCATATATTCACCATTAAAGAGTTTACACATGAAGATCCTTACATTTACACACAAAGCTAATGATCATCTACATCTAACCTTGACAAATGGAGGACTTAGCTACTCATTTTCATGGTAGCTTGGTCGGCAAGTTTCGGAAGAAGGTTGATCAACATCCGAGTCGAATAATCGAGATTGGATGGGAATCCACCTTCTTTTTGTAAAAGATGGTTAAGAGATGAAGAGAAATGAAATTTAGGGCACAAAAGCTTCTAAGAACAATGCTGTAAAAATATCTAGAAAAAGTGCAAAAGTATGGAAAACTAGGTATGGCTCCAAAAAGTGGCACTTGCTACTTATAGAGCTGTACTGGGCTGTCATGCTCGCTAGGCGAACAAAACCTTCGCCTAACGAAGGACACGCTTCAACCTTCGCCCCAGCGAGGTTGAGAGGTTTTGCTACTGGAATGCTCGCTGGGAACTCGCTAGAGCCTCGCCTAGCGAGTGAGTGCTGGCTGCGCTTTTCACCAAGTCTGGAAGCGTTCGCTGCAACGTTCGCTGGAAGCTCGCCTAGCGAGTTTGGTCATGTTTGCCACTGTAAAATCCTGGAGCATTTCGCTGGACCCTCGGTAGACGCTCGCCTAGCGAGTGCTTCGCCACAGACCTCGCCTAGCGAGCAAGCTGATGAATGCTTGTTTTATTTGGTTCCTTTGCCAACTTTCTTGTGTCTTCATTTTCAATTATTTCATGCCTTCTTCCTGCACAATAACACACAAATCAAAGGTACCAAGATCGTTTATCAATGTATTGCATTTCATCTAAAACAAAGGTGGTTTTGACAATTTAGCAAGGAAATGGAGTGAAAGATGCCCATATTTGATAGCTCAAATAAGCACTTTTGGGTATCTAACAACTCTCCCCAACTAGATTCTTGCTTGTCCTCGAGCAAAGTATGCCTCTTGAAGGACAAGAGGATTTGCTTTAAGAAAATGGTTTCTCCGAAGTTGGATAAAACGGCTCAAACACAAGCGAATCAGCATATACAAGTTTCCAACGGTTCGAATAAAATAATACACAAGAACTAAAACTTAATAGCTATGCGAAATATTTATCTATCTACAACAATATTATTCTGAATGAATCACCCTATCTCTCCTCTTCGAATAAGGAATGAAGAATTTACGCGTTTGCAACCGCGGGAATAATCTCACTCTCTAACAAATAATGAAGAAATCAATTCGATTCATACAATGTCTAACAATTATAAATGGTAATGTGGAAGCACGAAGATCACTAAGGGCTTTTCGGTTGAAGCTTGGTCAGGTTAACAAACAAGGGTCATTTCTAAGGCCATTGAAAACGAAATTGCCGATGCAAAAGAGACATTCACTGTACATTATTCACACATCTCGACTTCGTTCCATTTGTTTCTCATTTGAAACCTTCACAACTCTTATTTCACAACTCAATTTTTATTTTTCACTATTTTTCTTCCAAGCAGGCATTCATTTTCATTCTTTCTATTTTTGTTCTTTTCTTTCACATCATATTTACAAAACAGATGTTTCTTTTCTATATTTTTATTTTCAATGCTTGCTTGTTTTTTCATTTTTTTTCAAGAGTTGTGGTACTTACCGATTCTCCCCAACTTATTTCTTACTCACCCTAAGTGAATGCTCTTAACTTTTTACGGAAAAAGAACAATAATCAAGATTTTCCGGGTTGTAAAAAAAAGATTTTTGAAATCTCGCTTTATTTCAAGCTGAGATTCAACTGTTTAAGCTCAAAGGGGTTAACGAATACTCTCTCTGCTCACAGGTAAGTTGTTTTTGGATGTAGTTGTGCTCGATAGAAAACAAGTGCCTTGATCATTTCTAATTGCTTCCACATATTCACAATAATAAAAGACAAAGCATGAATCAAATGAATCAACAAAACTTATTAGAATCCAGCATTTAAGTGTACAATGGAGGTTTCCTCACAATTTGTGGTTTTAAGTTCTAGATGAAACATTCATTCAATTATGTTGCAAAAAGACAATATTCAATTTACCAAAAATAGTAAAGTTCTTAATGCATTCTAAAATTCTAGCCGGAGGTAACCATGTACCTTAGCCTTATTCACTTGTTTATTCTTATCATTGCCATCCAAGCTCGGATGCACCTTCATTGGGTACTTCTTTGAGGAGCAACCAATCTAGAAGGTTTGCCACTCAATCAACCAAAAATTTATTAAACAAACAAAATTAAAAACATAAATAAATAACATTACTGAAAATTTAAATTTGTTCATGGGGGACAAAACACCCCAAAAGTACAAAGCCACATCAAAATACAGAATCCGAAAATAAAATAGAAATAAACATAAAAACTGAAAAATACAATAACTTAACCCTCCAAGGGCTCAGAATCCTCCTCGCTACCGGCCTCAGAACCGGTAGCCTCATCATCATCATCATCAGCTGCACCACCAGAAGACGCACCAGCGCCCGCCCCCTCACCATACACAGGCCTGTCCACAGGCCAATTGGCGTTAAGCAGAAACTGCTCACGCGTCATCAAGGCATGAACACCACTTTCCTGCAGCTGTAACCGCTGCATAGAGTCGTGCATATCTATCATGGCACGCTGGGTTGCCGCCATCCATTCAAAACTGTAATCGCACACAGCTTGCAGGTAGGGATCTGGTCCAGGAGTAGAAGTACCAGGACCATCAGAAGCCCGGGTACTCTCTGCAGCTGCACTGCCTCTGGCATTCTTGGCCCTGCAATATTTGGCCACGTACCGGTCATCGATAGGCGACGGGATCCTTACCTGACCTCGAGACGGTAGTTTCACCTTTGCCTGAATGCACAAACTCATGATCAAGCACGGGAAAGCTAGGGGACAATTCACACGAGCCCCCGACTTTAGCCCGCTCTCAATCACGGACTTAAGCTCATTAGCGATGATCCTCGCCACATCGATCTGGACGTTGGAGAGGATACTGTGAACCAAATGTGCCACTGGGATCGGCACTGTAAAAGTGTGGGACTTTGGCTGGATGTTTGTCAGAACCAAAAGCAGTATCAGTTGAGCCATGGGAGTCATGTCCTCCCTATGATACCTCATTGGAACCCCAGATGGGTTCAGCTCAACAGATTTCCCTCTTAATAGCAGGGCGGCAGAAATGGCTTCAACATCTCGGTGAAGCCGTAAATCAGTGTGGTATGTGTCTCTTTCCTCAACTCCCAGCTGGAGCGGCTCACCAAGGACTCGGTTAATGGCATCCCTATCAAATGCAACTGGACGGCCGACCACTCTAGATATCCAAGTAAATGGCTCGTCGTCATTAGGCAGTGCGTTTGCATAAAACTCACGCACCGTTGCTATGTCATAATGCTCAAGTGGGGAAACTAACCGATCCCACTTCATAGTGTCTATCAACCCAGCAAATGCTCTGTTTGTGCCTTGGGGGTTGATGAGGAATCGCTTATCCGGAAGAATTTTCCGTTTCTCCAAAGCAATGTACCTGGCGGCCTGCTTCGCCCCGACAAATTTGTCGTTATCAAATTGGATCGTTACTGGACGGGAAGTGATCGTTCCCTTTCTCTTCTTTGAATTTCCAGACCTTGATTCCATCTGCAAAATATAAAAGGAAACAACACACGCCAAACAGATTAGACAGCAAAACCAAAATTTAAAGAACTGTCATGCTCGCTGCTGCTTCGCCTAGCGAAGTGGCAGCGAATGCTCGCCCCTGGTTCGCCTAGCGAGTGCTAGCGAACCTTACGGGTTTTTGGGTTCTGCAGCATTTTCAGAGAAATCTTCCCAAAACCCGCATTCTAATGGTTTCAATTTCAGAACCTAATGATTTATCAATTAAACGAACGTTCTATGCTATTGGGGATTACACATTTACATGAAAAACCTAAAATCCCCAATTGCAAAACCTAAAATCCCCAATTGCAAAACCTAAAATCCCACATGCAAACCTAAAGTTTCCCATACCACAACTCATCCTAATTGACATCCAAATCGGAAATAACAGAGTTCAAACATACAGAAAATGTAGTAGGGCAAACCTTAGTTACACGGATTGATTGAAATGTGAAGTGGAGTAGGGTTTGCAATCTTCCAAATAGGGATAGAGTGTTAGTGAGAGAGATGAAAATGAGAGAGTGTGGAGAGTGCTCGGTTAAAATTTTCCTCAGCAGAGTTGAAAAACAGAAAAGTTGTGTTTGGGCCAAAATGAGTGCCCTGCTGAGATATTTAATAAGTGTTGTCATGCAGCGCTCGCTGCTGCTTCGCCTAGCGAGCAGCTAGCGAATCAGCTCGCTACTGCCTCGCCTAGCGAGCAGCAAGCGAGCATGACAGCAATTGCCTTTTCAAAGGCAGCAGTTCAGGTTCATTCAGCAAGGTGTTAGCACTTCGAATCCCATCACAATACACAGGAAAAGCAGTAAATACTTACAATGTTGGGGTGCCTCCCAACAAGCGCTTGTTTAACGTCGGCTAAGCTCGACGGTGCGATGCTCACAGAGGAGCATCCAACGGAATTGCACAGCTCTCGCGATCCACATGACTGCCGAGATAAACTTTCAATCGTTGGCCATTCACGGTCCAACTATCTTTCTTGTCCATGTCTTCAATGACAATAGCCCCGTACTCCTTCACCTCTTTCACCCGAAATGGCCCGGACCATTTTGATTTCAACTTCCCGGGAAACAATTTCAACCTGGAGTTGAACAATAGGACCAACTGTCCGGGCACAAATTCTTTGCTTCGGAGCTTCTTGTCGTGGTACTTTTTTGCCTTTTCTTTGTACAACCAACTTGAGTGATATGCGGCATTGCGCATCTCTTCCAACTCAAGTAGTTGCACCTTCCTTTTGTCACCGACCAACTCATTTTCAAAATTTAAATATTTCAGGGCCCACAAGGCTTTGTGCTCCAATTCAACCGGCAAATGGCAAGTTTTACCAAACACTAATTGAAAGGGAGTTAAGCCAATTGGAGCTTTAAACGCGGTACGGTATGCCCATAACGCCTCATCCAATTTTTGGGACCACTCCTTTTTTGAATTAGACACAGTTTTTTCGAGAATCCTCTTAATCTCTCGATTAGAGACCTCGACTTGCCCATTCGCCCGTGGGTGATACGGAGTTGTCACCCTATGTGATACACCGTAATGTTTTAAAATGCTTTCCAACGGTGCATTACAAAAGTGTGACCCTCCGTCACTTATCAACACTCGGGGGGTTCCGAAACGGGAAAATATGTTTTTCTTCAAAAAATTTATCACCGTTTTCGCGTCCGCCCGAGGTGAGGCAATCGCCTCAACCCACTTAGAAACGTAGTCAACTGCGACAAGCATATACTCGTTCCCATAAGAGGGCGGGAATGGTCCTACAAAATCGATGCCCCAACAATCAAATACTTCGACTTCTTGTATATTTTGGAGAGGCATCTCATCTCTCTTACCTATCCCACCACTTCTCTGGCAACTATCACAACTTTGCGCATGGGTGTGTGCGTCTTTGAAAATGGTGGGCCAATAAAATCCCGATTGGAGGATTTTAGTGGCCGTTCTCACCCCATTATAGTGTCCGCCGTAAGGCGAGTTGTGACAATGCCAAAGGATGCTCTGCGCTTCATCGCCAGTGACGCATCTCCTTAATAGGTTATCACTACCCAACTTAAACAAGTACGGGTCATCCCAAACATAATACTTGGCATCCGAAAGAAACTTCCTTTTTTGGTTCGAAGTTAGGTCGGGAGGCACAAAACCACTAGCCTTGTGGTTCGCAAAGTCTGCAAACCACGGCCTAACTTGAACTTTAAACAGTTTTTCATCAGGAAATTCTTCCCGGATTTCCTTCTCAGACGCTGTAACCTCCACATTCACTAAGCGGGATAAATGATCCGCCACCAAATTTTCCGACCCCTTCTTATCTTTGATTTCCACATCAAATTCTTGTAATAAGAGGATCCAACGGATGAGCCTTTGCTTCGAATCCAGTTTGGTTAGCAGATATTTAATCGCCGTGTGGTCGGTATACACTACGACTTTAGACCCTATAAGATAAGACCTAAACTTTTCTAGCGCATACACTATTGCAAGTAGTTCTTTTTCCGTAGTGGCATAGTTTATTTGAGCCTCGTTAAGAACCTTACTTGCATAATGTATCGCATGAAAATTTTTATCTTTTCTTTGGCCAAGTACCGCTCCAACTGCGTAGTCTCTCGCATCACACATTAGTTCAAAATTTTCATTCCAATTGGGAGCGACTATTATTGGAGCGGTAACCAATTTTTCTTTTAAAGTTTCGAAAGCTTGCAAACAATCATCGGTTAAGAGAAATACCTGGTCCTTAGCGAGCAAATTGCTCAAAGGCTTAGCCACCTTTGAGAAGTCCTTGATAAAGCGCCGATAGAACCCAGCGTGCCCCAAAAAGCTACGGATGCCCTTCACATTCACCGGAGGAGGTAATTTTTCTATCACTTCAACCTTAGCTCTATCCACTTCAAGCCCCCTTCTAGAGACTTTGTGGCCTAGCACGATCCCCTCGGTCACCATGAAGTGACACTTCTCCCAATTAAGCACCAAATTGGTCTTCACACATCTTTCCAACACCGTTTTCAAGTTTGCCAAGCATAAACTAAAAGATCCACCAAATACCGAGAAGTCATCCATGAAGACTTCCATTGTTTTCTCTATCAAATCGGCAAAAATGGCTTGCACACATCGTTGGAAAGTCGTCGGTGCATTGCACAGCCCAAAGGGCATTTTTCGGTATGCGAACACTCCAAACGGGCACGTGAAAGCCGTCTTCTCATGATCGGCCGGGTCAACCGCAATTTGGTTGTGCCCGGAGTAGCCGTCCAAAAAACAATAGTATTGTTGGCCCGAGAGTCTTTCGAGCATTTGATCCATGAATGGGAGTGGAAAATGGTCCTTTCGAGTCGCGGTATTCAACCGCCTATAATCAATACACATTCTCCACCCCATTGCAACTTTAGTAGGGATCAATTCATCCTTGTCATTTCGGATTACGGTAATTCCACCCTTCTTCGGAACCACGTGCACAGAACTAACCCACGGACTATCCGAGATCGGGTAAATCATCCCCGCATCCAACAACTTTACAACTTCCTTTCGAACAACCTCCTTCATGGTAGGATTTAAGCGGCGTTGTGGTTGAGCTACCGGCTTGAAATCCTCTTCCATCAAAATCTTGTGCATACAATAGGATGGACTAATTCCTTTTAGATCAGAAAGAGTCCAACCCATGGCTTCTTGATTTGTTTTTAGCACGGTGATCAGACGGGCTTCTTCTTCATTTGTCAAAAGGTTTCTTATGATGACCGGCTTTGCCTCGGTCTCATCTAGGAATACATATTTCAAAGTAGAGGGTAGTGTTTTCAATTCAATAGGCGCTTTTTCGTCAATAACCTCCTTCTTCAAGTCTTCTTCCTCTACTTCCCACGGTTGTAGGTCGTCTAAACTATCAAGTTCCTTTAAGCATTCCTCAAGAGCTAGCTCTTCTTCAACGGTGAAAACCTCCAATGAGTCGTCAAGAGCTAACTCCATAGGAGATATCTCATGAATATGCTTTGAAACTTCCAAAATAGCGTCTTCGGTCACATCGATGCGAAAGCTATCATTTCTATCTTTTGAGTGCTTCATTGCTTCGAATAGATCGAATGTTACTTCCTCATTTTGGACTCTGACCTTCATTAAACCGTCATCAACATCTATCATCATTCGCGCGGTCTTCATGAATGGTCGGCCCAAGATGAGCGGAGCATCATCATCTTCCTCCATATCAATAACAATAAAATCGACCGGGAAAAAGAATTTGTCAACTTTAACCAAAACATCTTGGGCTACCCCATGAGGATGGGTTGTCGACTTATCCGCCAATTGCAACGTCATTCGGATGGACTTAATTTCGATGTTGCCAAGCCTCTTTATAATAGACAAAGGTATAAGATTAATGCTCGACCCCAAGTCAATTAGTCCCTTCCCGACATAGATACCTCCAATTTTAACTGGCAAAGTAACTCTTCCCGGATCAACCTCTTTTTTTGGAAGCGTCCTTTGAATAATGGCACTACAGCTCGCATCAAGGACGATGGTCTCCGATTCCGTATACCTCCGCTTTTTTGTAAGTATGTCCTTCATGAACTTGGCATACTTGGGCATTTGCTCCAAGGCTTCGGCAAACGGAATGTTTATTTGTAATTGTTTAAAAATATCCATGAACCGGGCGTAATGCCGTTCATTCTCTCTTTTGGACGGGGCATGAGGATAAGGTAGGTTTTGGATTGGGTATCTAACAGTATACAAGGAATTGGGAATCTTGGATTCTTCGTGTTTTAAATAGATTTGGATTCCTATTTCATTTTCGTTGCTATTTGTATTATGTTGTACACTAAGATTTTATGGAAGCAAGTTATACTTTAATCAACCCAATTAGTATGTTTCTATAACTCTTATATCTTGTTATATCTTTCTTTGTGTTTTGTTCTATAAATGTTTATTTGTTTACTTCTTACATTCTTCATTTAATTCATTCATTTCTATGTTGTTGTTTGACGATTCCTATTTTTCATTTAAAAGCTTTTTAAGTGTATCATGTAAATTATATTCATTTGAGCATTATTGTGTTTGTTCATGGCTTATTTAATCTTCCATTATTATAGGTTTTAATCATGTAGTTGTGTTGTTGTGTGGTTGAATGTCTATTTGCATACTTTATTGCATCTAGCATGTTTATCTGCGTATTTTGTATTATATCCTTTGATGTTGAATATCCTTCTTAGTTATGAATAGCTCATTTATTTCTCAAGAATGTCATTCATGTAGCTGATTTTTTTTTTGTATTTAGGCTCATTAGCATCTATCTCTTTTTGTTCTTGTCAGCAGGAAGAATTTGTAAAGTGAGTCTAGATTTGTGCAAATTTTCAGGGGAACATAAGCGAGTTAAAGAAATCATTTATCACACTTTGCTTCTACTTAAAGTCAGCTCAATTCCAATTGTAGGCTTGCCAAGCATAAAAAAGGGGGGAGTGAAGTTTCATGCATTTGCTACCTGGTTATGGTTTTAGTTTAATTTCGTAGAGTCTCCTCATCAATTGTGTAATTCTAGATTGAGTTTTAGATCCGTATTTTTAGCTTGCATGAATAAAAATGTGTGATTACTGTGTAAGAAATATACTTAAAGTAATTACTTTGAGTTTTTGGATCAATAATTATATTTGAGATTGAATCAAGTCATGACATTGTCAGAATCTCCAAACCTCTTTTACATTGTAGAATTTTGAGATTCTAGATTTGCAATTTGAATCACACATCCCATGACTCGAATCAAATGAACTAGAAACTTTTAGGAAATGTTTTTAGCTTTCATGATTCAAATCAAATCTTGTACTTGATTCAAATCATAGCACCTTTTGATTCAAATCATAACTTACACTTGACTCAAGTCATGTAATACATCATTTCTATGGTTTTCCATTGTCTCATTTGATTATAATCACATGTTTTCATGACGTAAGTTAAGACTCGAATCATGACTGGAATCACACATGGGTCTCTCATATGTTTCAAATTCTGATTCAAATAACCTTAGCTTTTGATAAGTCATACTTATTGCTTATGACTCGAATCAAATATAATTTTTACTCATTTTTGTGCTAGATCTCCAACACCTATGAAAATCATTTTCTCTCAAAAACCATCACAATGTTAGAAATAATATCTTTATATATTGTTTTAAAAACTTACAACCCACTTGTTCTTATATTTTCATAAGAATTATGAATCTGTCTTGAACACTTGCAATTAATTTCTTTCATCTTCTACCACATTCTTTCTCCATTTTTACATGGATGTGAATCTCATCTTATGAGAAATGTGATTTTTGAGGAGTTTCATTTATGAAGTTAACGTTTCTTTGATAAGTTAGTTAATATTTCAGAGGTTCGCAAGGTGTGTGGTGTTGTGGCTAGTTTTGACAATTCCAATTGAAAATAAAGAGGTTCTTCTCTCTCGTTTCATCTTGGTAGTGTTGTTTGTAAGCCTACAGACAATGTGGGATTTCTTCTAAATCTTCAAATATACCAATGCTAAGTATATAGGTAGAATCGAGTAAAGATCACTATAGAATAGAGAATTAGGACCAGGTTGTTGGGGCTGAAAGATTAAAGGTGATTTTTCATGAATATTTAGCAAAGAGTTCAATTCATAGACTATGTTCAAGTCAAATATTCAGAAAGAACATTTTTATATATTTGACATTAATTAAGATATTGTGATTTTATTAAAGTCGTCTAATTGTCACAAATATTATTGAGCACCAAATGTTTTCAATGCCGAACCATTGGAAAATGGATTAAGCTTAGCAAGGACGATATCTGAACCACTACAAATCTTGGAGTAAACCTCTCTCTCTCCTTTTTAGTTTCATAGACATTGCATCATTAGGTTGTTCTTTATCGCTTTCTAGAACTGCATGCCATTAGGATTTATTTAGTAAGAGATTTAATTGTAAAATCGTAGATTTTGTTAGAATTGGAACTTTGATTTTGTCTTGTTGTAGATTAAACTGAAAAACTGTGGTTGTAGAACTCATAGAGTGTTGGTGTTGTAAAATCACACTTCTTGGGTAATTTGTCAATCATCCAATACAACTTGTTAGTTTGTATATTGGTTGAATTTATGTGATAATGTTTCTTGTATTCTGAATTGTAGAAGTCATTGTGTTACAATTCCAATTTATAAGCAGAATCACTCAATTCTCTAAAATTGTTTCCGTTATGAAAAATCAATTTTGTTTTATAACTCTGATAAAAGTTTTACAAACTATTTTTAATGGATGTTTTAACTGGGAGGTCTATTCACCCCTCTCTAGACCATTGAATTCTACATACTCCCGCCCTATAATTGGCCTCAGAGTTAGTCTTTTGATCAGGTCTAAGTGACTCAAAAGTTTGAGATTATGGGTGACGGCGGTCAAAATGGAGCTTGTAGAGCGCAAATCTTTAAAGGAGAGAGTTATGCTTAATGGAAGGAAAACATGTACGTGCACTTAATTTCAGTTGACAAGTATCTATAGGTAGAAATTATTGACATACCTTTTATTCGCAAAAATAACATCGATAATTTTGTTAAACTCCCAAGTGATTGGAACGATGATGAAACCAAAAAAGCATCATATGATTTGAAGACGAGAAATATACTTATTTTGTGTTAAGTTCTCAAGTATATTACTCTATCTCACATCATAAGAGTGCACGGACAATTTGGAATAATCTTTAAGCCATTTACAAGGGAATTGAAGACGTTTGAATGTTTCAAAACGGAACCTGGTGAGTCCATTGAGTCCATGAAAACTCGTTTTCTTTATTTAATGAACAAGTTAGACAACTTGGGAAAGTCATTTTCTAACAAATATTATGCTAACAAAATTTTAAGTTCTATGTGTATGGAATGGCAACTAAAGGTTATGAACATCAAATAATTAAATTATCTTAATAATTTGGATAATACAAATTTGTTTGGAAAGCATGACGAATATAAACATGAACTGAAATAACTCACTACAGGCGTAATAACCTCGAAAAAGAAAGATAAGGTCAAAGAATAAAAGCAGGATCTTTACTTGAAAGCTTAGTCCTCAAAGACAAAGAAAACTAAGGAAGGAAATTATAGTTCTGACGAAGAATCTTATAAATAGGAAGAGATGGGGTTATTCGTCAAGCGCTACAATCAATATATATGAGGAAACATAAGCTCAAATATTCCTACCAAAATCTAATTAATTACAAGAAGTCTTGTCCACACAAGAAGGAATGAAAGAAAAATGAAAAAGATGTCACATGCTTTGAATATGGAATTTCATTTCAATACCGAACGACGTGTTTAAGTCTCTATAAATATCATAAGAAAAATTATAAGGAGTTTTACAAGACAAAGTGAAAACATGTCAAATGTCATAAAGGAAATATTGCTTGAGAAGAAGGATGAGGGTGCTCCTCTTCATCTTCCAGTTCAAGTTCAGATGATGAATGTGTCAACGTGTGCTTGATGGCACACAAGTAAAATGAAAAGGAGTTCTATAAGATGAAGGGAAAACATGCCAAAGGTCGTAGAGGCAATACTTTTTAGGAATAAGAATATGGGAGCTCCTCTTCATCTTCCAATTCAAGTTTAGATGATGAATGTGTCAATTTGTGGTTGATGGCACACACGAAGAAGTGAAGAAATAGAGGTATTATTTGTTCCATAAATATCTTCAATAGAATGATATGATTAGGTTTAATTCAAATTCAAATTTAAATCGCATTTAAACTTGATTTGATCTTTACAGCTATTCAACAAATAAGATAATCATATTGCTAAATAAAAACAATAAAATCTAACTAAATCTTCATAGAAAATTCATTCCAAAATTTCGTAATCTGGCATGTTGATAAAGGCCCAAATTTCATACCCATATGATGTGACATCGTGTCTAGCATGTGACCCTTATGTACCAGAAAATCATCTTGAAGCCACTTTGAAAAACATGAACACTTCTCCATGTTGTTGTTTTGCAAAATGAAACCAATCTAAAAGGAACAAAAATCTCCCCCTTTGCCAAATTATGGAAAAATAACTCTTCAAGATAGATAACACTCATTCAACTAGAACAAGTGACATTCAACAGAAGACTATCATAATGTACAATTTCATCAATAACAACATTCATCATAGTTGTAGCACAGTAGCGAAAAATCAGTAGCATAGACACATGTAACACAAAATAATGCTCCAAAATCAATCAGACATACATGCAATCATTCACAAAATAGGCATGCATGGAACTCAGTCAACTCATAGTTAGTAGCATTCAATCCTACTAACTAATAATTATTCAGATTCAATCATTCACATACTAAATCATGCATAACATAAACTATTAGTAGTTAATATCAGGATATGCAAAATACTACTAACACAAAAGCTCACTCCAAAGGGCCAGATGTCTTGCCCAATGCTCCAACAGGCAAGCACATCATTAGTAACTACCCAAATGGTTAGTACAAAAAATATATTTGTGTTACCTTAGCAACACCATACTATCCCCCCTCTTTACCATAACTTGGCAAAGGATTAGTACATTAAATAACACCTAGAGATCAGTCATGCATAGGTTAGTATGTTAGCAAATACACAACCAAAACATGAGTAGAACAACTAGAACAACATCAACAGATGCATAAGCATTATATCTGTTTATTTTACATAGTCTAACTAGGCAAAAAAATATTTTACACATCTAGATCTACTACTACATATGTTGTACATAATGCTAGAGCTTAATTATGATTATTGGTACAACGACCCTTTAGGCTAGCAAGTCAAGATAGATTCAAAAAGATAAGAAAATATTGCGGATCCATGAAACAACAAAAAGGATTACTTGGAAGTATCCACATCACCCAATTCTAAAGCTTAAGAAGGAACTCCAATCTTTCTCTCAGTCACTCTCTTATGTAGGATTATTATTTTCTATTTTCACCTTAGGTGCTGATATCTTTCCAACCACAGATGTTCCACATAATGATCCATCAAATGCAGGTGCAGAAGAATCATAATCATCCTCTTTTGACTTATTTGTCTCAGCCTCTATAAATCTCTCAATATCCTTCCTGATATTGATTTCCTTGAAGGAGGAACTCTTATTTTGACTCATGATGAGAGCGAATTGGCATCTTGAAAGATAAGAACAAGATAATAACGAGAGACCATTTTTGTACAAGTCCTCTTGATACGTGTAAAAGGAGTTCTTGACCAAATTAAAATTAGCCTTGATTGAAAAGAAAAAAAAATGATTTTACATGTTTTCACACCTTCCCACCAGATGCAAATACCAAGGGCACTCCTTAGTGTTTCACTTAGATTATATTTATCTATTAATCTATGGATGTAGAAGAAAATGTTGGATACACTGGTCTTAACAGCTAGCCTGCATATCATCATGAACACCCCATGAGGAATACTAATAACCTTAACCTCAATCACCTTCAACAACCTCCACTATTCAACACTACCTACTACATTTCTGCAAAAACAAATTATGCGACCTCATTGACATATACTACCTTTGTTCCTTTATATAAGAGACAACTCAATTTTATGTTCATTGAATAACCGATATATTTGGTCAGTTTGTAGACTAGATACATTGATTATTCAATTAACTAAAAAGGGACTTGTCTCTTATATAAAGGAACATAGGTAGTACTTATTTCTTTAGCTTTTTGATCATAATCTTGTTACTCGAAGAAATCTTACTTATGTCTATTCAATCTAGAATGGAAGATAAAGGTTTCACAAACTTTCCTATATCATGTACCTTTCTAGGCTCTTTGACCAGCTTTTCACAACTATGACCATCATTGGTAAAAGCTTTTCACAACTATGACCATCAATTTTATGTTCATTGAATAACCGATGTATTTGGTCAGTTTGTAGACTAGATACATTGATTATTCAATTAACTAAAAAGGGACTTGTCTCTTATATAAAGGAACATAGGTAGTACTTATTTCTTTAGCTTTTTGATCATAATCTTGTTACTCGAAGAAATCTTACTTATGTCTATTCAATCTAGAATGGAAGATAAAGGTTTCACAAACTTTCCTATATCATGTACCTTTCTAGGCTCTTTGACCAGCTTTTCACAACTATGACCATCATTGGTAAAAGTCTTTATTAACCTAGCAGTTTTAATGACTCCTTTGGAATAACGACCTTATACACTTAGCTCATTTCCAGTTGTAGTCCATCTCTGAAGAACCTTCTTCCATTTATGAATACTTGTGACATCCTTGTGAATTCTCTTCCCTCCAACTTCTTTCATTAAGGTGGATACATGTCTTGGAAAATTTCTACAGTATTTGTCTCATGTTCACGTGCTTGAACAAGCCTTTTATTTATTTCATAATTGACCAGGGAACCTTGTTCATCCTTCCACTGAGTTGGAAACTCAGATACTAACATTTCACACATGTTGTCAGGTACATCTTCATTACCCTTTTTGGTGTCATTATTGATTACTTAGTTACTCCACAACAAATTAATGCAACTCCTACTAGTATATATATCCTAAGAATCATAGGTGCAGTCCTTTATTTTCTTTCTTTGATAATCAGGAAAGTAGATAATCTCTTATATCATGCTCAACTCATCACCTGATTATATTTGATGAACAACATGTTCCACCATATTGCCTGATAAGTCAACAATATACATGACTTTCACAATGACTTCCTCCAGAAGTATAACATCTTTTTCAGTTGTCAAGGTTTCTTTTGACAACACCCTTACAAGGGTTATACCTATTTGATACAAATACTTCCATTTCAGCATAATATCCTTATGATGGGGAGAATTGTCATTCTGATCAACACCATTATTATCATTGTTGTTACTCACATTATTCTCCTTGATTTTATTCATTATGTTGGCAAAAATAAGGTATTCAACTGACATTCTAGGATTTAATCTGATGGTTTCAGGATGATCAATAGGATCAAAGGACTCATTAACACATATACTTCCATCTTATTCAACAGTTAACATAGCTTTTCCCAATACGTCAATAAAGCTTTGATATTCCTTAAGACCAATGACATCAGTTTTCTTATCTTCATGAGAATTCATATCAGTTTAAACCTTATCTATCGCATGTGTGTCATTGCTTTTGATAACAATTAGATTGTCACAGGCCAATGTCATGACTTTTTATTCCATATTGTAATCCTTCAACACATGCCTCATCTATAATAGTTGTGTATAACTACTCTTTGCAGCTAGATATTCATCCTAAACTATTGATAAAAAGACACAATTTTGCTTCTTCCTAAAATAGGATACAAATTTGTTCCCAATAAGGAAGCACTCATTAGTTGTGTTCTTTCTATCATCTACACTTCCAGCCCAATTATGATCATAATATCCAACTAGTACTTAGTTGGTGTATTGAGAGTAAAGTATACCATATTTACATTTCCCATTGATAAACTTCAAGATTTTCTTAACTTGAGCTAGATAAGTGGCCTTGGATTTTTCTTGAAATCTTGCACACACCCCTACAAGAAAGGGGATGTCAGGTCTGCTTGCTATGAGATTGAGCAGACTACCAATCATGTTTTTTCATAAGCTTTTATTCATATTAACTTCACTTTCATCCTTTGTCATATTTAAACGAGTAGTAAAAGGAATTCTCTTATGGATTTCATGATCATACTTATACTTCTTCTTAATGTTCTTTATCATGTTGACACAAATAAGGTGTTTAGCTTCCATATTCAAATATCTATTGAGCAAGGTACTTTGTTTATCCATCTTGTTAAGTTTGAGATTTAGGATACATGACAATGCAATATCAATATCACATACACTCCCGTATTTTATTGCATGCTCATGGTTATCAACAACATCATCATTTAATACAATAGTGTCAACCTTAACATATTCATCATCATCAATCTCCTTGTGAATATGAGACTATGTCAACATGTCGAACAAGATGTCTGGCACATCATTATCATCATTATGAATTCCCATATTAGTTTCCCGTGCCTCTTCACCAAAAGACTCATGAACGAGATGATGATTCTTCAAAGGCTCATGCATGTGAGGGACATTAATCATAGTTCCACCAGCATCTAGATAAAAAATTTCAACATGCGGAGTGTTGTGAAGAGCAATATTTGGAACATATTTCTTTACATTCATCCTAAGACAGGACTTCAAGTTACTATGAGTAACACCAATTCCAACTTCACCAAAGTCACTATCATGATTTTTGTTAATCAGAACTCCATACATATGAGAATAAATGCCATAATCGCTCTTTTTCTCCAACTCCTTCTTCTAAACCACTATTGGTTGTTCAATGTTGGGAGGAACTTTATCCTGACCATCAACCTTCCCTTTAATGACAAACCCTTGTTTGAGTCTCATAAATTCCATATATGGTAAATCAAAAGTATGAGAAAGATGTTGAATCCTTTGGTAAGACATCTTGGTTTTCTTCTTAAGATGGAAAACTTCATAGCCACTTCCTTCTTCAGCATTGAGATCAGTACATATGTGACAAAACTTTCTATAATAATCCCCAAGCTTTCCATGCCTCGTCTTAGTTTCAGTTTCTAACATGTATTCCAAGATTTATGAAACATGATCTTCAACAATATTTTATGCATAGGAATCCACCATCTTTATCTTTACAAATTTCCTTCTCTTATGGCTATCACAAGGAGAGGAATTTTTTTTCTCCAATCATCTGCCTAATGCGGCAAAGATACCAATCTTCACAAGTGAACTACTTGTGGGATAAATAAGTAGCAAGTGTATTAGGCATGCCAAGTCAAACTTATTGGTGTTGTCTTTGAAATTTCTCATTCCACCGATGATACCAATGTTCAGTGTGTGGTTTCCTACCATACAACGAGGAGGAGACATACTTAATAAATTGGTAATCATGTTTGACTGAATGCTAAAACATGTTACCTGAGATTCTTTATTCTGGTTTTTGAATAGAAGAAATGCACCTTTTCATTGAATATGACAACTTAACTAGAGAAGCCTTATATGTTGTGTTACTAAAACATAGGTGTCCATAAAGAAATAACAAGGACTCTAAACCCTATCACTTTTGTCATCTTCAATGAATATTTCTTGCTTTCCAATGTATATTTTGAGCCCCTTATATAACAAAAGTATTTCAAGCTTTTCTCCCTGGATCTTGCATATTTAGTTGGATATTTTTTGTTCCATAAACATCTCCAACAGAAAGATATGATTTGGTTTAATTCAAATTCAAACTTATGTCGCATTTAAATTTGATTTGATCTTCATAAATTTTCAAAAAAAATCATATAATCATATTGCTAAGTAAAAGCATTAAAATCAAACTGACTCTTAAATAGAAAATTCATTCCAAAACACAACAATCTGGCCTGTTGGGCAAGGCTCAAATGTCGTACCCACATGCTGCTACATTACATTAAACATGTGTCCTTTAGGCACTAGAAAATCATCTTGATTTAGCTTTGGAAAACTTGAACACTTCTCAGTGTTATTCTTTTGCAAAATGCAACGAATCCACAAGAAACAACAGTATTTTTAGCGTGTGAATTAAAAAATTTGATAATCATGTAAGCACACACTTTAAGTAATTTGGTCGCAGTTTTGGATCAATAACCATATTTGAGACTGATCTAAGTCATGACATTGACAAAATCTTAAAACCTCTTTAAAATTGCAAAAATTTGAGATTCTAGGTGTGCAATTTGAATCACACTCCCATGACTCGAATCAAATGAACTAGAAATCTTCAGGAAATCTTTGAAGTTTTCATGATTCAAATCAAAGCTTGTACTTGATTCTAATAATAACATCCTTTGATTCAAATCATAACTTAGACTTGACTCAAATAATGCAATACACCATTTCTATGGTTTGCCATTCTCTCATTTGATTCTAATCACATGTTTGCATGACTCGAATCACACATGGGTTTTCATATGTTTCAGATCTTAATTAAAATAACTTTGTATTTTGAATTAAATCATACTTGTTGCTTATGACTGGAATCAAACATAATTTTTCACTCATTTCTGTATGATATCTCCAACACCTATACAAATAATTTTATCTCAAAAACCTTTACAATTTTCAAAAACATACACTTCAAATATTGATTTGAAAACTCATAACCCACATGTACTCACATATTCTCAAAAGAGTTTTGAATCTTTCTTGAAGACTTGCAAATAATTTATTTCATCTTCGACCTTATTATTTCTCCGTTGTTAATTGGATTTGAATCTCATCTTTAGATATTTTTGATTATTTAGGAGTTTCATTTTTGAATTTAATGCTTCTTTGTTGATTGGGTTTAAATTTCAGAGGTTTCACAAGGTGTGTGGTGTTGTGTCTTTTTTTGAAAATTCTAGTGGAAAAAGAAGGAGGTTCTTCTCTCCAGGTTCATCTTGGTAGTACTGTGTGGAAGCATGTAAAAAAGGTGGGAGTTCTTCTCAATTTTCAAACATACCAATGCTCAAGATACAAGTAGGATCGAGTAAAGACCGTTGTAAAATAGAGACTTAGGAGCAAGTTGTTGGGGTTTCAAGATTAAATGATATTTCTCCTAAAGATTTCTCAAAGAGTTCACTTCGTAGACTATGTACAAGTCAAAGATCTAAAAAGAGTATTTTTATATATTCGACATTAATTTGGATATTGTGATTTTATTAAACTCGTGTAATTTTGTCACAAATATTCTTGAAATACCAAAAATTGTCAATGGGGAACCATTGGAAAGTGGATTAAGCTTAGCAAGGACGATAGCTGAACAAACATAAATCTTAGTGTACACTTCTCTTTCTCTTTATCTTTCTGTCTCTCTCCTTTTTAATTTCATAGACATTGCATGATTAGGTTTTTGTATATTGCTTTCTGGAACTACATGCCATTAAGTTTTCTTTTGCTAGCGATTTAATTGTAAAAGCGTTGGTTTTGTTATAATTTGAACTTTGACTTTGTCTTGTCATAAATAAAACTGAAAAACTATGTTGTCGAAACCATAGAGTATTGGCATTGTAAAGTCATAGTTTTTGGGTAATTTGTCAATCATTCAATACAACTCATCATTGTGTATATTGGTTGAATTTTTTTGATAGTGTTTCTTGTATTGTGAGTTGTATAATTCATTACGTACCAATTTCAATCTATATGCATAATCACTCTATTCGCTAAAAACGATTTCTGCTATGCAAAATCAATTTCGTTTTATAACTTTGATAAAAGTTTTACAAATTTTTTTTAGTGGAAGTTTTAAATGGGAGGTTTATTCACCCTCTCTAGACCATTGAATACCTCATATTCTCTCCCAACAATTGGCTCGGAGCTATTCTTCTGATCATGTTTAAGCGACTCAAAAGTTTGAGAATATGGGTGACGACGATTCGAAGGGAGCATGTAATAGAGCACCATTTTAATGGAGAGAATTATGCTTATTTGAAGGAAAACATATATGTGCACTTAGTGTCAACTGAAAGTATGCATGGGTTGAAATTACCGACATACCTTTTATTCATAAAAATAAAGTTGATATTTATGTTAAACTCCCAAAAGATTGGACCAATGATTAAACTAAAAAGGCATCATATGACTTGAAGGTGAGAAATATACTTATCTCTGTGTTAAGTTCTAAAGTATATTACTCTATCTCACATCATAAGAGTGCACAAACAATATGGAATTCTCTTTAAGACCTTTACATGGGAACTAAAGACGTTAATGATTCTAAACTCAATATGTTGATAAAGGAGTAAGAAATTTCCAAATTGAACCCAATGAATATGTGGAATCCATGCTGACTTGTTTCTCCATTTAATAAATAGTTAGACATCTTAGGAACGTCATTTTCTAACAAAGATTGTGCTAATGAAATTTTAAGGTCTATGTGTAGGGAATGGAAACCAAAGGTTACGACCATCAAAGAATTAAATGATCTTAATAATTTAAATATTATAATTTTTTTGGAAAGCAGGACGAACACGAGAATAAACTGAAACGACTCACTTCAAGTGAAATATGCTCAAAAAAGAAAGAGATTGTCATATAGGGAAAATGCGGTCTTTCCTTGAAAGCCTAGTCCTCAAAGACAAAGAAAGCTCAGAAAGGAAGTGATAGTTATGACGAATAATCTTCTAAATAAGAAGAGACATGGTTATTCGTCAAGCACTACAATCAATATATGAGGAAACATAAGCTCAAACATTCTGACCATAATCTGATTAATTTCAATAAGTGTCTGTAAGACCCCAACTTTGACCCTAAGATCCCTCATGCTACACTCATCATATGCATTGGATGTGGGATCACACCTTGGCATCCTCCTTACCTCTCATTCATTGGGTTTGCATTGGGAGAGGTCACCATGCACATTTGATTGTATCATACTTTGTTTTTTTTTTTACTAACCAAAATACCAAAAAATATGTCAATGTGTAGTTTAACTCTTTTGTAGGTAGTGTGTATGCTCACCCAACCTCCATCAAGCTCATATCTAGGGTTTGAGACCTTCAATGAAAGGAGTTAAATCAAGAAATGGTTCACTTTGGCTATAAGAATCATATATGGATCCCCATGATCTTCACATGTCATTTTGATCAAGAAATCACCAAGAGTTTGAAGCTTGTTTGCCTTGGAAGCCCTAACTCATCTAGGTATCTTGTGTGACTTCCTCAACAAGATTCTTCAACATTTGGTCAATTATCTCAAGGGATACTTCATATTACATCATCTTACATATATACTATCCTCCATGAGTCCCAAAAGTCAATATAATTTCAAGCTAGCAAGATGGTTCATGATGGTTAACCAGAGAAAGTCAACTGGTCAAAACTGGGGTTCCCTATACCCTATCTCCTACAATTTTTGTCATATAAAATGATTAAAAGAGCAAATTTACTCAAAATTCCATTCCAAACAACTTTCATGTTGAAGTATAGATCTAGTTTGGCTTTGAAAGTCATGTTTTATGGTGAAAGATTATAGGCCATTTTGTCTGAACCCTAGTTTGGAGGTCAACTCCCCAAGACCATAACTTGCTGAATTATTATGATATGAAAGCCATTAAAATTCCATAATCAAATTCAAGATGTCTTCTTCAACTTTTATGTTTTGGGGAAGTTCAAATTCAACTTGAAAATTCATTTCCCAAGAGGAAACATTATAGGTCACTTTGGACCAATACCATTGAACAAGTGATTTTCCTCAACTTCTAAAATGCATAACTAATTCATGCCAAATCCAAATGAGGTCAAATTTGTGACAAAATTTAATAGGTTTGAAAGAGTTACAACTTTGATGAAGGAACGGTTTCCATTTGAAGTCCATAGAAAACGTTATTCAAGGTGGAAGAAGTGAACATTTGACTTGGGACTTAGAAAATTTTCAAATATGTTTGATTTCCCAAACCTCCACCTCAAAACTTATCATGATCCAAACTTCAAATGAAAAAGTGTTCAACATGAAAGTTGTTACCCTTGATCTCACCTTTCCAAAATGTCCAAGATCATCTCATTTGGACCAAAATTGAAGGACTTCCACATGGGTGCAATGTGAGGTGCCATTTGGAATAATTTCATGATCCAATTCAATTCAACAATGCATGGCTTAATGCAACACCTTCAGCATGACATGTGCAGACTTTTGGAACTTTGTTAATCATTCTTTGGGATTTTTACATGCCCATGCAAGCTCACGATGAAGGTTGCTATTTTTGAATATTGAAATGAAAGTGTGTAGAAAGCAATGGCATTGTGTTGATTGGTATTTTTAAGTGTCGGGTTTTTGTTATCGTCTCCACAGGGATTGTGAGATATCACCGCCTTTCGACAGTTGTTTTAATTCTTAGCTTAAGGTAACAATGGGGTTTTGGTTTTAGTCACGGTATCTTGCATAAAAGTGTAATAAAATGCGGTAAAAGTTTTGGTTTTTCTATTTGAGAAATATTGCCAAAATTAGGGTTCGACGATCACTTTGCATGTATATGTTCGATCAACAAAACTTATAAACTCCTTTAGATGATAAACTATTTCACAAAGTCCTCCCAATGTGTTTATCTCTAACACACATTGTGAGTTTTCCCATTTTAATCCATTGCTTATCTCTAACACAATCTATCAAAATGACAACTTTTTGGTTCAACCTTATGGTGAAAAAAATCATTCATTACTATCTCTAGCTAACAAACAAGATTGAATGAAAACCTAGGTAAAGAGTTGGTAAACATCTCTCGATCATAAACCAACACAAAGAGTTTTCAATAAAACAAAGTTTTCACCATATATTCATCATTAAAGAGTTTACAAATGAAGATCATCTCATATACAACACAAAGCTTATGACCATCTACATCTAACCTTGACAAAATGAAGAACTTAGCTACTCATTTTCATGGTAGCTTGGTCAACAAGTTTCGGAAGAAGGTTGATCAACATCTGAGTCGAATAATCGAGATTGGATGGGAATCCACCTTCTTTTTGTGAAAGATTGTTAAAAGATGAAGATAAATGATTTCTAGGTCACAAAGTATCTCTAGAGCAATGCTGGAAAAATATCTAGAAAGTACAAAAATATGGAAGTGTAAGGTATGGCTCCAAAATGTAGCCCTTGCTACTTATAGTGCTGCTACTGAGCTGTCATGCTCGCTAGGCGAGCAGAATGGCTCGCCTAGCGAGCCCCAAAATGAGGCACCTGAGGCACCTGTGTAACACCCCGATTATCGTTAGAATAATTTAAATATTATTTTAATATGATTATTTGAAGATAAAGTGAATTATTAAATAATATTGGGAATTATTATCATTATTAGAGATGTTATTTATTTTAATAATAATTAAATAAATAAAATAAATGGAATATGAAGAGTGGAAGGGTAAAAGTGGAATTGGATAAAAGAGGCCAAAGGGAGAACTCAGAGTTTTCACGTGTTGTTGCCTCAGAGTCAGAGAAAGGGGAGAAACGCTGAAGAGAAAGAGAAGGAAGAGGAAAAGGCAAAAGTCTGCTCAGAACTTCCTTCAATCCAAAGAGGTAAGGGGTCTGAACCTTATTAAACAATAATATGCTGAAAATGGTGAAATATTGGATGAACGAAATTGGGATTTTAATCGAAGGAATTCGTAGAAATTATATGCAATGATGTTAGGATTTGTGAAATCGAATAGGAGACTAATTGTATTAGATGATATGAGTGATTTTGTGCGAAATTTGGACTGTGGAAGGATGAATTTGGATAGATCTCGTAGCAGAGAAAGCCATTGCAGATCTGGAAATCTGGTTTCTGGTCATACGCGTATGGCACTAGGCAATACGCGTATGAGATTGCTGGTACGCGTATGGCACTAGGCAATACGCGTATGGATGAGGAAGATGATGTTTTGAACGTGTTTTGGTCTCTGTTGGTACGCGTATGGGAATGTGATACGCGTAGCATACGCGTATGGACATGGGCAATACGCGTATGGATTTGGTCAGGCGTGGGCAATACGCGTATAGGCATAGGCAATACGCGTATGGGCAGACTTGTGGTTTTCCTGGACTGTTGTTGTGCAGTTGTTGATTGTTTAGGCTGAGCGAGGTAACTTAGTTGATGCAAGATATACGAGGGATCATTTCCCGTTGCTTTGAGTGGTATAGATATGAGTAGAGTGTGCTAATACTGTGTTTGATTTTGTGGCATGATGTGATATGCTTTTGTGATAGAATGTGTTAATGATGATGATAACATGACTATATGATGCATGCTTGGTGTGCATGCATTCATGAAAGGCCGATGCCTAGTGATGAACGGACTGAGTTCCAATGATGTTGTTGACTCCGGGCTTGTTGAGAGGCTTGGTTCCTTACGGGGAACTCGGATTCTATGGTGATGAATCTGGGAGTGGTGATCCTGTAGTTGGTCACAAAATGGGTATACCGAGTCGTGTTGAGTCATGCATGGGTGTGTGCATTGCATTTGATATGTTGTTTTGTTGATGTTCATGAGTATGTTGATTATGATGATTATGATGAGCTGTGTTGGTATATGTGAAATATATTTATGTTTATATTTCTGTCGTTATATTATTATTTAATAATGTAATTCTCACCCCTTCTGCATGTGTTTATGTTCATCTATGATGAGCAATGTGCAGATAAAGAGGAGTAGCTATTGTTGAGGTTTGAAGAATAAGTGTAGAGTTATTCTACAGAGTCGAGTCAAATGCTCTGGTCATGTGACACCGGGGTTATGGGATTCGATAGATAATTGGTTATTATTTACGTTGTTTATGATGACTAATATGTTGAGATGCTTTGTTGAGATAATGATGAAACATTTTTATGAATTGTTATGTGATGAATGATAATATTGTGTTGTTGTCCGCTGCGAAGTTTTAATAAAATAAATAATATGTTTTATGTTGTGATGCGATAAGTATTATGTTGTAAGAAATGTAAACTCTTCTACATGTTGTACTCTGATAATCTATTTAAATATGTCGTTTGGGTAGAAGGGTGTTACATTAGTGGTATCAGAGCATAGTCAGTCCAGTCGAGTCATAATGTGATGTTTTCCCTGTTGGTCGATTAGTGTAAATGACACTGTCGATATTTAACGGTTGTGGTTGGGTTGTGCAGAGTATGGCTGGAGAAAATGACCGTGCGATTGCTGAGGCTTTGGCTGCTATGGCGCAGGCTATGCAGGCGCAGCAGAATCCGCCGGTCGACGAGTTTAGGAATTTGGGAAGGTTTCTGAAGAATAACCCTCCTACATTCAAAGGGCGCTATGATCCAGATGGTGCTCAGATTTGGCTGAAGGAAATTGAGAAGATTTTCCGGGTGATGACGTGTACTGAAGCACAGAAGGTGCAGTTTGGTACGCATATGTTATCTAAAGAGGCTGAAAACTGGTGGGATAACACTCGCCAGAGAATTGAAGTACCAGGTGCTGAGATGACTTGGGAAATGTTCAAGACGGTCTTTCTGGAGAAATATTTTCCTGCTGATGTGCGATGTAAGAAGGAGATGGAATTTCTAGAACTGAAGCAGGGTGACATGTCTGTTGCTGATTACGCTTCGAAGTTTGAGGAGCTGGTGCAGTATTGTCCTCATTATAATGGTGCTGATGCTGAGGAATCCAAGTGTGTCAAGTTTGAGAACGGGTTGCGTCCCGAGATCAAACAAGGCATTGGTTACCAGGAGATTCGTAGATTTCCTACACTGGTTAATAAGTGCAGGATATTTGATGAAGATAGCAAGGCTAGAACTGCTCATTACAAGAGTCTTAGTGAGAAGAAGAATAAGGATCGTGGTAGTCCTTATGCATCTCCGAATGGTAAAGGTAAGCAGAAAGTGGTAGATGAGAAGAAGCCAAGTGGGGGAGGATCTCCCATAGCTGGTAAATGTTTCAAGTGTGGCGAGCCAGGCCACCGTGCTGATAGCTGTACCAAGAAAGTGCTGAGATGTTTCCGATGCGGTCAGGCTGGTCATAGAGTTACGGAATGTAAGGATGCTGATCCGACATGTTTTAATTGTGGCGAGAAAGGCCATATCAGTTCGCAGTGCTCGAAACCGAAAAAGGCGGCTACTGCAGCTCATACTACTGGTAGGGTGTTTGCTCTGAGTGGGACTGAAACTCCTAAAGAAGATAATCTGATTAAAGGTACTTGCTTGATTAATAATGTTGAATTGCTTGCCATTGTTGACACTGGTGCTACTCATTCGTTTATTTCGTATGAGTGTGCGACCAGGATTGGTGTGATTATGTCGTCCCTAGGCGGAAGTATGGTGATAGATACTCCTGCTAATGGTTCTGTGAAAACTTTTGTTGTCTGTCGAGGTTGTCATTTGACGATCTTTGAGAGAGAGTTCGTGGTTGATTTGGTGTGCTTGCCCTTGCACCAAATTGATATTATTCTGGGAATGAATTGGCTAGAATTCTATGGCGTGTTTATCAACTGCTATAGGAAGACGGTGCGGTTTTCTGAAGTTGGTGAGAATGATGAGGCAAGATTTCTATCTGCTAGGCAGGTGGGGGAATTTGTGAAAGATGAAGCTCAGATATTCGCTTTATTTGCGTCTCTGCAAGCGGATAAGAAAGTGGTGAATGTAGATTTGCCTGTTGTCTGTGAATTTCAGGATGTGTTTCCGGAGGATGTAAGTGAATTACCTCCAGAACGTGAAGTCGAATTTGCCATTGACTTAGTACCAGGTACGAGTCCAGTGTCGATGTCTCCTTATAGGATGTCGGCAACTGAATTAGTTGAATTGAAGAAGCAACTTGGAGAATTGCTTGAGAAGAAGTTTGTGCGTCCAAGTGTTTCTCCTTGGGGTGCACCAGTATTGTTAGTGAAGAAGAAGGAAGGTACGATGAGGTTGTGTGTCGATTATCGGCAGTTGAATAAGGTGACTATCAAGAATCGGTATCCATTGCCGAGGATTGATGATTTGATGGATCAGTTGGTTGGAGCTCATGTTTTCAGTAAGATTGATTTACGGTCGGGTTATCATCAGATCCGAGTGAAGTCAGAGGATATTGCGAAGACTGCTTTCCGTACGAGGTATGGTCATTATGAATACACTGTGATGCCGTTCGGTGTGTCTAATGCTCCAGGTGTGTTTATGGAATATATGAATCGTATATTTCATCCGTACCTTGATAATTTTGTTGTGGTGTTCATAGATGATATATTGATATATTCTAAGACGGAAGAAGAGCATGCAGGACATCTGAGAATTGTTTTGCAGGTGTTAAGAGAAAAGAAATTATATGCAAAGTTATCTAAATGTGAGTTCTGGTTGAAGGAAGTGAGTTTCCTTGGCCATGTGATTTCGAGTGGTGGGATTTCTGTTGATCCTGCTAAAGTTGTTGCTGTATTACAGTGGGAGACTCCGAAGTCTGCTACTGAGATACGCAGTTTTCTGGGGTTAGCTGGTTATTATCGCAGATTTATTGAGGGCTTCTCTAAGTTGGCATTGCCGTTGACGCAGTTGACTAAGAAGGGTCAAGTGTATGTGTGGGATGCAGCTTGTGAAGCGAGTTTTGTGGAGTTGAAGAGGCGGTTGACCAGTGCTCCGGTGTTGATCTTGCCTAATCCTGGTGAGTCCTTCGTTGTTTATTGTGATGCTTCCTTGATGGGTCTTGGTGGTGTTTTGATGCAGAATGGTAAAGTTGTAGCTTATGCTTCTAGACAGTTGAAAGTTCATGAGAGGAATTATCCTACGCATGATCTAGAACTTGCAGCTGTTGTATTTGTGTTGAAACTGTGGAGGCATTATCTGTATGGTTCCAGATTCGAAGTGTTCAGTGATCACAAGAGTCTGAAGTATCTGTTTGATCAGAAAGAGTTAAATATGAGGCAGAGAAGGTGGTTAGAATTACTGAAGGATTTTGACTTCGAATTGAGTTATCATCCCGGTAAGGCTAATGTAGTTGCAGATGCACTGAGTAGGAAGTCTCTACATATGTCTATGATGATGGTTCGGGAGCTTGAGTTAATTGAACAGTTCCGTGATATGAGTTTGGGTTGTGAAGTTTCCGCCGATAGTGTAAAGTTGGGTATGCTGAAGTTGACTAGTGGAATTCTGGAAGATATTCGGAATGGTCAGCAAGTTGATGTCGCTCTAGTTGATCATATTACTATGGTTAACCAGGGTAATGGTGGTAATTTTGAGATTTATGAGAATGGCATCCTGCGATTTAAAGGTAGAGTTTGTGTTCCTGAGGTGTCTGAATTGAAAAAGAGTATTCTTGAAGAGGGCCATAGGAGTGGATTGAGCATCCATCCAGGTGCAACTAAAATGTATCAAGATTTGAAGAAGTTGTTTTGGTGGGCTGGTATGAAAAGAGATGTTGCTAAGTTTGTGTATGCCTGTTTGACTTGTCAGAAGTCAAAGATTGAACATCAGAAACCGGCAGGTATGATGCAACCTTTGAAGATTCCTGAATGGAAGTGGGATAGCATTTCCATGGATTTTGTGACGGGATTGCCGAGGACGGTGAAAGGTAATGATTCTATTTGGGTGATTGTGGATCGATTGACTAAGTCGGCGCATTTCTTGCCGATGAAGATTAATCACTCTTTAGAGAAGTTGGCAGAGTTGTATATTGAGGAGATAGTGAGGCTGCATGGTATTCCATCCAGTATTGTGTCTGATAGAGATCCCAGATTTACTTCTAGATTTTGGGAAAGTTTGCAGAAAGCGTTGGGAACTAAGTTGAGGTTGAGTTCAGCTTATCATCCTCAGACTGATGGTCAGACCGAAAGAACTATCCAATCCTTGGAGGATTTGTTGAGAGCTTGTGTGTTGGAGCAGAGTGGTTCTTGGGATAGTTATTTGCCGTTGGTGGAGTTTACTTATAATAATAGTTTTCATGCTAGTATCGGTATGGCTCCATATGAAGCATTGTATGGTAGGAGGTGTAGAACTCCATTGTGTTGGTATGAATCAGGTGAGAGTGTTGTACTCGGACCTGAGATTGTGCAGCAGACGACTGAAAGGGTTAAGATGATTCAGGAGAAAATGAAGATTTCTCAGAGTCGTCAGAAGAGTTATCATGATAACAGGAGAAAGGCACTTGAGTTCCAAGAGGGAGATCATGTGTTCTTGAGAGTTACTCCGACGACGGGTGTGGGTAGAGCTTTAAAGTCTAAAAAGCTTACTCCGAGGTTTGTGGGTCCGTATCAGATTTTGAAGAGGGTTGGGGAAGTGGCGTATCGGATAGCTTTACCGCCGTCGCTTTCTAATCTGCATGATGTGTTTCATGTATCTCAGTTGAGAAAATATATTGCGGATCCTTCGCATGTTGTTCAGTTGGATGATATCCAGGTGAGGGATAATTTGACCGTTGAGGTGTTGCCAATTCGGATAGATGACCGAGAAGAGAAGACCCTGAGAGGTCAGAAAATTGCTCTAGTGAAAGTTGTTTGGGGAGGTCCAGCTGGTGAGAGCTTGACTTGGGAGCGTGAAGATCAGATGAAGGAGTCGTATCCGGCTCTATTTGCTTGAGGTATGTTTTCGAGGACGAAAACTCTTTTAGTGGGGGAGAGTTGTAACACCCCGATTATCGTTAGAATAATTTAAATATTATTTTAATATGATTATTTGAAGATAAAGTGAATTATTAAATAATATTGGGAATTATTATCATTATTAGAGATGTTATTTATTTTAATAATAATTAAATAAATAAAATAAATGGAATATGAAGAGTGGAAGGGTAAAAGTGGAATTGGATAAAAGAGGCCAAAGGGAGAACTCAGAGTTTTCACGTGTTGTTGCCTCAGAGTCAGAGAAAGGGGAGAAACGCTGAAGAGAAAGAGAAGGAAGAGGAAAAGGCAAAAGTCTGCTCAGAACTTCCTTCAATCCAAAGAGGTAAGGGGTCTGAACCTTATTAAACAATAATATGCTGAAAATGGTGAAATATTGGATGAACGAAATTGGGATTTTAATCGAAGGAATTCGTAGAAATTATATGCAATGATGTTAGGATTTGTGAAATCGAATAGGAGACTAATTGTATTAGATGATATGAGTGATTTTGTGCGAAATTTGGACTGTGGAAGGATGAATTTGGATAGATCTCGTAGCAGAGAAAGCCATTGCAGATCTGGAAATCTGGTTTCTGGTCATACGCGTATGGCACTAGGCAATACGCGTATGAGATTGCTGGTACGCGTATGGCACTAGGCAATACGCGTATGGATGAGGAAGATGATGTTTTGAACGTGTTTTGGTCTCTGTTGGTACGCGTATGGGAATGTGATACGCGTAGCATACGCGTATGGACATGGGCAATACGCGTATGGATTTGGTCAGGCGTGGGCAATACGCGTATAGGCATAGGCAATACGCGTATGGGCAGACTTGTGGTTTTCCTGGACTGTTGTTGTGCAGTTGTTGATTGTTTAGGCTGAGCGAGGTAACTTAGTTGATGCAAGATATACGAGGGATCATTTCCCGTTGCTTTGAGTGGTATAGATATGAGTAGAGTGTGCTAATACTGTGTTTGATTTTGTGGCATGATGTGATATGCTTTTGTGATAGAATGTGTTAATGATGATGATAACATGACTATATGATGCATGCTTGGTGTGCATGCATTCATGAAAGGCCGATGCCTAGTGATGAACGGACTGAGTTCCAATGATGTTGTTGACTCCGGGCTTGTTGAGAGGCTTGGTTCCTTACGGGGAACTCGGATTCTATGGTGATGAATCTGGGAGTGGTGATCCTGTAGTTGGTCACAAAATGGGTATACCGAGTCGTGTTGAGTCATGCATGGGTGTGTGCATTGCATTTGATATGTTGTTTTGTTGATGTTCATGAGTATGTTGATTATGATGATTATGATGAGCTGTGTTGGTATATGTGAAATATATTTATGTTTATATTTCTGTCGTTATATTATTATTTAATAATGTAATTCTCACCCCTTCTGCATGTGTTTATGTTCATCTATGATGAGCAATGTGCAGATAAAGAGGAGTAGCTATTGTTGAGGTTTGAAGAATAAGTGTAGAGTTATTCTACAGAGTCGAGTCAAATGCTCTGGTCATGTGACACCGGGGTTATGGGATTCGATAGATAATTGGTTATTATTTACGTTGTTTATGATGACTAATATGTTGAGATGCTTTGTTGAGATAATGATGAAACATTTTTATGAATTGTTATGTGATGAATGATAATATTGTGCTGTTGTCCGCTGCGAAGTTTTAATAAAATAAATAATATGTTTTATGTTGTGATGCGATAAGTATTATGTTGTAAGAAATGTAAACTCTTCTACATGTTGTACTCTGATAATCTATTTAAATATGTCGTTTGGGTAGAAGGGTGTTACAACCTGCGCCCAGAGAAATATCCTTTGCCAGATTTGCATGTTTGCTAGGCGAAGCCCACGCTTCAACCCTCGCTCCAGCGAGCTTCGGAGGTTTTGCTACTGGAATTGCTCGCTGGGATCTCGCTAATGGCTCGCCTAGCGAGTGAGTGCTGGCTGCGCTTTTGACCAAGTCTGGACGTGTTCGCTACCACCTTCGCTGGTTGCTCGCCTAGCGAGTTTGTTGATGTTTGCTACTGTAAAATACTGGAGTTGTTCGATGGATGCTCGCTGGAGCCTCGCCTAGCGAGCTCTTCGTCATAGCCCTCACCTAGCGAGCAAGCTGATGAATGCATCCTTTATTTGGTCCCTTTGCCAACTTTCTTGTGCCTTCATTTTCTATTATTTCATGCCTAATTCCTGCACAATAACACACAAATCAAAGGTACCAAGATCGTTTATCATTGTATTGCAATTCATCTAAAACAAAGGTGGTTTCGAACACTTTAGCAAGGAAATGGAGTGAAAGATGCCCATATTTGATAGCTCAAATAAGCACTTTTGGGTATCTAACAACTCTCCCCAACTAGATTCTTGCTTGTCCTCAAGCAAAGTATGCCTCTTGAAGGACAAGAGGATTTGCTTTAAGAAAAAGGTTTCTCTGAAGTCGGATAAAACGGCTCAAACACAAGCGAATCAGCAGATACAAATTTCCAACGGTTAGAATAGCATAATACACAAGAACTAAAACTTAATAGCAATGCAAAATATGTATCTATCCACAACAATATTATCTTGAATGAATCACCCTATCTCTCCTCTTAGAATAAGGATTGAAGAAATTACGCGTTTGCAACCGCGGGAATAATCTCACTCTCCTACAAACAATGAAGAAATCAATTCAATTCATACAATGTCTAACAATTATAAATGGTAATGTGGAAGCACGAAGATCACTAAGGACTTTTCGGTTGAAGCTTGGTTAGGTTAACAAACAAGGGTCATTTCTAAGGCCATTGAAAACGAAATTGCCGATGCAAAAGAGACATTCACTGTACATTATTCACGCATCTCAACATCGTTCCATTTATTTCTCATTTGAAACCTTCACAACTCTTATTTCACAACTCAATTTTTGTTTTTCACTATTTTTCTTCCAAGCAAGCATTCATTTTCATTTTCTCTATTTTTTCTTTTCTTTCACATCATATTTACAAAACAGATGTTTCTCTTTTCTATATTTTATATATATATTTTTTATGCTTTCTCTGTTTTTCAAGAGTTGTGGCACTTACCGATTCTCATTTTCGTTCTCCCCAACTTATTTCTTACTCACCCTAAGTGAATGCTCTTGACTTTTTACGGCAAAAGAACAATTATCAAAATTTTCCGGGTTTCAAGAAAAAAAGATTTTTGAAATCTCGCTTTATTTCAAGCTGAGATTCAACTGTTTAAGCTCAAAGGGGTTAACGAATACTCTCTCTGCTCACAGGTAAGTTGTATTTGGAACTGGTTGTGCTCGATAGAAAACAAGTGCCTTGATCATTTCTAATTGCTTCCACATATTCACAATAATAAAAGACAAAGCATGAATCAAATGAATCAACAAAGCTTATTAGAATCCAGCATTTAAGTGTACAATGGAGGTTTCCTCACAATTTGTGGTTTTAAATCCTAGATGAAACATTCATTCAATTATGTTGCAAAAAGACAATATTAAATTACAAAAAAGAGTAAAGTTCTTAATGCATTCTAAAATTCTAGCCGGAGGTAACCATGTACCTTAGCATTATTCACTTGTTTATTTTTATCATTGCCATCCAAGCTCGGATGCACCTTCATTGGATACTTCTTTGAGGAGCAACCAATCTAGAAGGTTTGACACTCAATCAACCAAAAATTATTAAAACAAAAGAAATTTAAAACATAAATAATAACATTACTTCAAAATTTAAAATTGTGCATGGGGGACAAAACACCCCAAAAGTACATAACCAAAATCAAAATACACAAATCTGAAAATACAATAGAAATACAACATAATATGAAAAATAAAATAAACTTAGCCCTCCAAGGACTCATAACCCTCATCACTACCGGCTTCAGAACCGGTAGCCTCATCATCATCATCATCAGCAGCAGCAGCACTAGAAGAAGCACCAGCACCAGCTGCACCAGCACCTGCCCCCTCTCCAAACACAGGCCTGTCCACAGGCCAGCTAGCGTGCTGCAGAAACTGCTCACGTGACATCATAGAATGCTCATTGGAGGGGTCGCGCATCTGCAACTGTAACAGTTGCATAGAATCGTGTATATCGAGCATGGCGCGCTGAGTTGCCGCCATCCAATCCCAGTTGTAGTTGCAGACAGCCTGCTGGAAAGGATCGGATCCTAGAGTAAAAGTACCAGGACCATCAGAAGCCTCGGTAACCTCAGCAGCTAAACTACTTCTTACATTCTTCAGTTTGCAGTACTTGGCCATGTATCGGTCATCAATGGCCGGCGGGATCCTTACATGACCCTTGGAGGGTAGCCTCACCCTCGCTTGTTGGCACAAAGCCATGATTAGACAAGGGAAAGCCAGGGGACAATTCACTCGTGCCCCCGACTTTAGCCCGCTTTCAATCACGGACTTCAACTCCAAAGCAGTAATCCTCGCCACATCAATCTGGATATTCGTGAGGATGCTGTGTACCAAGTGTGCCACTGGGATCGACACGGTAGAAGTATGAGACTTGGGTTTGATGTTTGTAAGAACCAACAAAAGGATCAGTTGAGCCAAGGGAATCATGTCCTCCCTATGGTATCTCATCGGAACCCCAGATGGGTTCAGCTCAACTGATTTCCCTTCCAAAAGCAGGGCAACAGAAATCGAATCGGTATCCCGGTGAAGCCTTAAATCTTGGTGGTAGGTGTCTCTCTCATTGGCTCCCAGATGGAGCGGTTCACCTAGGACACGGTTAATTGCATCCCGATCGAACGCAACAGGATGGTCGGACACTCTAGACGTCCATGTGAATGGCTCGTCGTCGTTCGGCAGTGCGTTCGCGTAGAACTCACGCACTGTTGCGATGTCGTAATGCTCCAGGGGGGATATTAACCGGTCCCACTTTTTGCTGTTAATCAACCCGACGAATGTACGGTTCGTGCCTTCAGGGTTGATTATAAATCTCTTTTCCGGCAAAATCTTTCGCTTTTCCAAGCAACATATCTTGCTGCTTGCTTTGGCCCGACAAATTTGTCGGTGTCGAATTGTATTGGTACGGGACGGGAAGTGTTCCCGCCCTTTCTCTTTTTCGAAGCTCCGGACCTGGATTCCATCTGCAAAGACATAGAGAGGAAACAACACAAACACAAAACAGATTAGAAAGCAAAACCAGAATTCCAACTACTGTCATGGTCGCTGCTGCTTCGCCTAGCGAGAACCTAGCGAAGCTTCGCTACAGGTTCGCCTAGCGAAGTGGCAGCGAATGCTCGCCACTGATTCGCCTAGCGAGTTGCTAGCGAATCTTACGGGTTTTTGGGTTCTGCAATGTTTACACTGAAATTTCAGCAAAACCCAAGGTCTCATGGTATCTATTTTAGAACAATATGATTTATCAAGAAAGGTATCGTTCTAAGGTACATGCAACTCTACACCCACATGCAAAACCTAATGCACTCATTCCCCCAAATTCACCCTAAATGACATATACTTCAGAAATTTACAATGTGCAAGCATAAAGTAATGAGAAGGAGCAAACCTGGTTTGAGATCTGTAGAAGTTAGAATGGACAATGATGGTTGCAATGTAACAGGTGGGGTTGTGAGTGAGATGCAAAGTGAGAGTGTGTGTGAGTTCTGCAGTTCAGAGTTATAAAAAGAAAAATGGTAGTTGGGCCCAAAAGAGTGGCCTGCTGAGAATTAAATGAGTTCTGCCACGCAGCGCTCGCTGCTGCTTCGCCTAGTGAGCAGCTAGTGAATCCGCTCGCTACTGCTTCGCCTAGCGAGCATCTAGCGAGCATGACAACATTTTCTTTTTCAAAAATAGCATTCCTGGGACATTCAGCAAGGTTTAACAATTGGAATCCCAATACGACACCACAGAAAAACTGTAAATACTTACAATGTTGAGGTGCCTCCCAACAAGCGCTTGTTTAACGTCGGATAAGCTCGACGGTTTGATGCTCACAGAGGAGCATCCAAAGAAATAGCACAGCTCTCGCGATCCACATGACCGCCGAGATAAACCTTCAAACGTTGGCCATTAACGGTCCAACTCTCCTTCTTTTCCATGTCCTCAATGACAATAGCTCCGTACTCCTTAACTTCTTTGACCCGAAATGGCCCGGACCATTTTGATTTCAACTTTCCGGGGAATAACTTCAACCTGGAATTGAACAATAGGACCAACTGTCCGGGCACAAATTCTTTCTTTCGAAGCTTTTTGTCATGATATTTTTTTACCTTCTCTTTGTACAACCAACTTGAGTGATATGCGGCATTGCGCATCTCTTCTAACTCGAGCAGTTGCACCTTCCTTTTCTCACCGGCCAAATCCTTTTCAAAATTTAAAAATTTCAGAGCCCACAAGGCTTTGTGCTCCAATTCGACCGGCAAATGGCAAGTTTTACCAAACACCAATTGAAAAGGAGTGAGCCCAATTTGAGCTTTAAAGGCGGTACGGTATGCCCATAACGCTTCATCCAATTTTTGTGACCACTCTTTTTTCGAATTTGACACAGTTTTTTCAAGAATTCTCTTAATCTCACGATTAGAGACCTCGGCTTGCCCATTAGCCTGTGGGTGATACGGAGTTGCCACTCTGTCTGATACACCGTAATGTTTTAAAATGCTTTCCAACGGTGCATTACAAAAGTGTGACCCTCCGTCACTTATCAACACTCAGGGGGTTCCGAAACGGGAAAATATGTTTTTCTTCAAAAAATTTATTACCGTTTTCGCATCCGCCCGAGGTGAGGCAATCGCCTCAACCCACTTAGAAACGTAATCAACTGCGACAAGCATATACTCGTTACCATAAGAGGGTGGGAATGGTCCTACAAAATCGATGCCCCAACAATCAAATACTTCGACCTCTTGGATGTTTTGGAGAGGCATCTCGTCTCTCTTACCAATCCCACCGCTTCTCTGGCAACTATCACAACTTTGCGCACGGGTATGTGCGTCTTTGAAAATAGTGGGCCAATAAAATCCTGACTGAAGGATTTTAGTGGCCGTTCTCACCCCATTATAGTGTCCGTCATAAGGCGAGTTGTGACAATGTCAAAGGATGCTTTGCGCTTCATCGCCAGTAACATATCTCCTTAAAAGGTTATCACTACCCAACTTAAACAAGTACGGGTCATCCCATACGTAATACTTGGCATCCGAAAGAAACTTCCTTTTTTGGTTCGAAGTTAGGTCGGGAGGCACAAAACCACTAGCCTTGTGGTTCGCAAAGTCTGCAAACCACGGCCTAACTTGAATTTTGAAAAGTTTTTCATCAGGAAACTCTTCCCGGATTTCCTTCTCTGAAGCGGTAACCTCCACATTAACTAAGCGAGATAAATGATCCGCCACCAAATTTTCCGATCCTTTCTTGTCTTTGATTTCAACATCAAATTCTTGCAACAAGAGGATCCAACGGATGAGCCTTTCCTTCGAATCCGGTTTGGTGAGCAAATATTTAATCGCCGAGTGGTCGGTATACACTACGACTTTAGACCCTATAAGATAAGACCTAAACTTTTCAAGCGCATACACTATCGCAAGTAATTCTTTTTCAGTGGTGGCATAGTTAATTTGAGCCTCATTAAGAACTTTACTTGCGTAATGTATTGCATGAAATTTTTTATCTTTTCTTTGGCCTAATACCGCTCCGATTGCATAGTCGCTCGCATCACACATTAGCTCAAAATTCCAATTCCAATTTGGAGCGACTATAATTGGAGCGGTAACCAATTTTTCTTTCAAAGTCTCAAAAGCTTGCAAACATTCATCGGTTAAGAGAAATACCTGGTCCTTAGCTAGCAAATTACTCAAAGGCTTAGCTACCTTTGAGAAGTCTTTGATAAAGCGCCGATAGAACCCGGCGTGCCCCAAAAAGCTTCGGATTCCCTTCACATTCACTGGAGGAGGTAACTTTTCAATCACTTCAACCTTAGCACGATCAACTTCAAGCCCTCTTGAAGAGACTTTATGGCCAAGCACTATCCCCTCGGTCACCATGAAGTGGCACTTCTCCCAATTAAGCACAAGATTGGTCTTCACACATCTTTCAAGCACCGTTTTTAAGTTTGCCAAGCATAAACTAAAGGAACCACCAAATACCGAGAAGTCATCCATGAAGACTTCCATTGTTTTCTCAATAAGGTCGGCAAAAATGGCTTGCACACATCTTTGGAAAGTCGCCGGTGCATTGCACAGCCCAAAGGGCATTTTTCGGTATGCGAAGATTCCAAACGGACATGTGAAAGCCGTCTTTTCATGATCGGCCGGGTCAACCGCAATTTGGTTATACCCGGAATAGCCATCCAAGAAACAATAGTATTGTTGCCCCGAGAGTCTTTCAAGCATTTGATCCATGAACGGGAGTGGAAAATGATCTTTTCGAGTTGCGGTATTCAACCGCCTATAATCAATACACATTCGCCACCCCGTTGCAACTTTAGTAGGGATCAACTCATCCTTGTCATTTCGGATCACGGTAATTCCACCTTTCTTCGGAACCACATGCACAGGACTAACCCATGGACTATCCGAAATCGGGTAAATCATTCCTGCATCCAACAACTTGACAACTTCCTTTCTAACAACCTCCTTCATAGTAAGATTTAAGCGGCGTTGTGGTTGAGCTACCGGCTTAAAATCCTCTTCCATTAAGATCTTGTGCATGCAATAGGAAGGACTAATTCCTTTGAGATCGGAAAGAGTCCAACCCATGGCTTCTTGATTTTTTTAGCACATTGATCAAACGGGCTTCTTCATCATTTGACAAAAGGTTGCTTATGATGACCGGCTTTGCTTCGGTCTCATCTAGGAATACATACTTCAAAGTAGAAGGTAACATTTTCAATTCAATAGGCGCTTTTTCGTCATTAACCTCCTTCTTCAAGTCTTCCTCCTCAACTTCCCACGGTTGTAGTTCGTTTAAACCATCAAGTTCCCTTAAGCATTCATCAAGAGCTTGCTCTTCTTCAACTGTGAAAACTTCAAATGAGTCATCAAGAGCTAACTCCATAGGAGATATCTCATGAATATGCTTAGAAACTTCCAAAATTGCCTTTTCGATCACATCGATGCGAAAGCTATCACTTCTATCTTTTGAATGCTTCATTGCTTCGAATAGATCGAAAGTAACTTCTTCATTTTGGACTCTCACCTTCATCAAACCGTCATCAACGTCTATCATCATGCGCGCGGTTTTCATGAACGGTCGGCCCAGAATGAGCGGAGCATCATCATCCTCTTCCATATCAATAACAATAAAATCGACCGGGAAAGAGAATTTGTCGACTTTAACCAAAACATCTTGGGCTACTCCATGAGGATGGGTAGTCGACTTATCGGCCAATTGCAGAGCAATCCGGATGGACTTAATTTCAATGTTGCCAAGCCTCTTTACAATAGACAATGTTATAAGATTAATGCTTGACCCCAAATCAATTAGTCCTTTTCCGACATAGATATCACCAATTTTAACCGGCAAAGTAACTCGTCCCGGATCAACCTCTTTTTTCGAAAGCGTCCTTTGAATGATTGCACTACAGCTCGCATCTAGGACAATGGTCTCCGGTTCCGTATACCTCCGATTTTTTGTAAGTATGTCTTTCATGAATTTGGCATACTTGGGCATTTGCTCCAATGCTTCGGCAAACGGAATGTTGATTTGTAGTTGTTTGAAAATATCCATGAACCGGGCGTAATGTCGTTCATTCTCCCTTTTAGATGGAGCATGTGGATAAGGAAGGTTTTGGATTGGAGTAGCGCTTACTACCTCCTTTCCTTTAGCAACTCTAGAACTTCTCGCTCTTGGCTTTTTCACTTCCTCCCCATTACTTCATCACTCTTATTTTTCTCAATTTTCACACTTTCTTTCTTTTCAACTTCACCATTCTTTTTGTTCTTTTCAACTTCTTCCTCACTCCACTCCCCCACTTCACCATCAATATTATCCTCCAATATTTCCTCCTCATTTTTCTTCTTTTCCTCTCTTTGTTCACTCTCATCTCTTTTTTTATTCTCACTAATCAACTCCCTCCCACTTCTCGTCGTGATCGCTTTACAATGCTCCTTAGGATTTGTTTGCGTGTTCGCCGAAAAAGATGGACCGGGTTGTTGTTCCGCTAGTTACTTAGCAAGTTGTCCAACTTGATTCTCGAGATTTTTGATTGTCGCATCGTTGCTCTTTTGATTAGCCATTGACATTTGCATAAATTGTATCAATGTCTCTTCTAACTTTGAAGTTACGACCGGCGGTTGTTGAGGTTGATAAGGATTTTGGGGAGGGTTTTGACGGCTAGAAGAACCACCCCCATAACCTTGGTTATGGTAATAGTTACTCCTAGGTTGGAACCCTTGATTCCCTTGGAAGTGTTGTTGTTGATTTTGAGGATGTGGTTGATAAGGTTGTTGTTGTTGTTGTTGTCTTGGGTGGTAGTCTCGTTGGTTCGCCATGTAGTTTACTTCTTCGAACCCGGGAGGTGGACAAAATCCGGTATCATGCTCACCTTTGCAAAGCTCACAACAAGCTATTTGTTTAGCTTTTGAAGGTTCTCTTAACTCTTTTATTTGCTGCGTTAAGAGTTCCACTTGTTGTGAAATGAGTTTGTTTTGGGCAAGAATGGCATCGTTCGTCCCAAGTTCAAGCACTCCCGGCTTCTTCAAAGAGTTGCCTCTACTTTGACTTTGGAGATCATTTAGAGCCATTCGATTTATGATATCTGTAGCTTCTTCGGCGTTTTTAGACAATAAAGAACCACCCGAGGTAGCATCCAACAAAGTCTTGCAGTTTGGTTGAAGTCCATTTTTGAAAATATGGATTTGAGTCAATTCATCAAAACCATGCCCTTTACATTTCCGAAGCATGGATTTGAATCTTTCCCACGCCTCATTTAATGATTCGTTGGTTCCTTGTGAAAACACTGAGATGGCCGTCTTGGATTCCATGAACCGGTTGTGGGAGAAAAATCTTTCGATGAACTTCTCTTCCAACACGCTCCAATCTGTCATGACGGCGGGTGTTTGATCTAAGTACCAATCTTTTGCTTTGCCGAGCAAGGCGTGGGGAAATAATCTTTTGAACAACGGTAGCTCTTGAGCTTGATCAACTCTGGCCGCCAATGCTATCTCGTAAAATTTGGTGAGAAAAGCAAAGGGATCTTCATGGTCCATTCCAGTGAATGAACTTCCATATAGTAAATTAAGAGTTCCCGTTTTCATCTCGGCTTGCCTTCCCGTGTGGTTGGCAAACTGAGCAGTATTCCTTGGACTGTTTACACATGGAGTGGAAATGGGCGGTGGTTGTGGTTCCATGATAGGTATGAACGGTGATGGATGCGTGGTAGAAGAACTTTCTCCTTGTTCTTGTCGTTGTCTAGCTTGTTGCCTCCTTCGTCTCGTTCTGCTATTCAGCCTCCTTGCGGTTCTTTCGATCTCGGGATCAAAAAGAAGTTCGTCCACAGGAATCTGCCCTCGCATAAAACGAAAGCTGCACACTAAACCAAACAAATTACAAGCACAAGTCAAAAATTTGAAAGCTAAAAATCAAGCAACTATTGCGATGCTCGCAATATCAATTCACAATCCCCGGCAACGGCGCCATTTTGTTGATTGGTATTTTTAAGTGTCGGGTTTTTGTTATCGTCTCCACTGGGATTGTGAGATATCACCGCCTTTCGACAGTTGTTTTAATTCTTAGCTTAAGGTAACAATGGGGTTTTGGTTTTAGTCACGGTATCTTGCATAAAAGTGTAATAAAATGCGGTAAAAGTTTTGGTTTTTCTATTTGAGAAGTATTGCCAAAGTTAGGGTTCGACGATCACTTTGCATGTATATGTTCGATCAACAAAACTTATAAACTCCTTTAGATGATAAACTATTTCACAAAGTCCTCCCAATGTGTTTATCTCTAACACACATTGTGAGTTTTCCCATTTTGATCCATTGTTTATCTCTAACACAATCTATCAAAATGACAACTTTTTGGTTCAACCTTATGGTGAACAAAATCATTCATTACTATCTCTAGCTAACAAACAAGATTGGATGAAAACCTAGGTAAAGAGTTGGTAAACATCTCTCGATCATAAACCAACACAAAGAGTTTTCAATAAAACAAAGTTTTCACCATATATTCATCATTAAAGAGTTTACAAATGAAGATCATCTCATATACACACAAAGCTTATGACCATCTACATCTAACCTTGACAAAATGAAGAACTTAGCTACTCATTTTCATGGTAGCTTGGTCAACAAGTTTCGGAAGAAGGTTGATCAACATCCGAGTCGAATAATCGAGATTGGATGGGAATCCACCTTCTTTTTGTGAAATATTGTTAAGAGATGAAGAGAAATGATTTCTGGGTCACAAAGTATCTCTAGAGCAATGCTGGAAAAATATCTAGAAAGTACAAAAATATAAAAGTGTAAGGTATGGCTCCAAAAAGTAGCCCTTGCTACTTATAGTGCTGCTACTGAGCTGTCATGCTCGCTAGGCGAGCAGAATGGCTCGCCTAGCGAGCCCTAAAATGAGGCACCTGAGGCACCTGCGCCCAAAGAAATATCCTTTGCCAGATTTGCATGTTCGCTAGGCGAACAAAACCTTCGCTAGGCGAAGCCCACGCCTCAACCCTCGCTCCAGCGAGCTTAGGAGGTTTTGCTACTGGAATCGCTCGCTGGGATCTCGCTAATGGCTCGCTTAGCGAGTGAGTGCTTGATGCGCTTTTGACCAAGTCTGGACGTGTTCGCTACCACCTTCGCTTGCTGCTCGCCTAGCGAGTTTGTTGATGTTTGCTACTGTAAAATACTGGAGTTGTTCGCTGGATGCTCGCTGGAGCCTCGCCTAGCGAGCTCTTCGCCACAGCCCTCGCCTAGCGAGCAAGCTGATGAATGCATCCTTTATTTGGTCCCTTTGCCAACTTTCTTGTGCCTTCATTTTCTATTATTTCATGCCTAATTCTTGCACAATAACACACAAATCAAAGGTACCAAGATCGTTTATCATTGTATTGCAATTCATCTAAAACAAAGGTGGTTTCGAACACTTTAGCAAGGAAATGGAGTGAAAGATGCCCATATTTGATAGCTCAAATAAGAACTTTTGGGTATCTAACACATTGGCTATAAATACAAGAGCAATGAGATCTGAGCTTCATCCACACCCTACCCAAGCTTTGCTAGACTGATCCAAACCCTCATTTCCATAGAATTTCTGAAGGTTTCTCTTGAAATCGAGCTTGAACTTCATCTTCTGTTTGGAAGTTCAAACTCCAGAAATTCACTTCCCTTTTCATCTCAATTGGTTTCTACAATCAAGAGGAAGAGAAAGCAAGAAAATCCAGATAAAAATCAAGTGAAATTGAACCAACTCAAAGGTGATTTTTTAGAAACTCCATCTCTTCGATTCTCTCTCAATTCTTCACCATTCTTTGTGATTTTTGGTTGACTGAAGTCCTACCAATGTAGGCAACAAAATTGAGTTGTTTGAGGTTAAATCGAAGCAACTCAGTTCATGATCCTCAAAATTCAAATCCTTGTATCTTTTTATATACTAGGAATTGGAGAAAATTGCGGCCAAATTCGAGCTCCTAATCATTTTTTCTTTAAATCCATGTCTTTGTTTTTCATTTTTGTGATGGTTTATGGTGGACCAGTCCAGTGAGGTCCACTGGAGAAGAAGACCGTAGCCCTAGCTCCGGTGGTTTGTTATCACACCTCTCAACCATAGGATCCATTCAAAATGTGTTAATCTCAGCCCTTGGTTTTGATTACCATGCATACAACGCTTTTGACTTGGTGCATGGTGAAACGCGCGCGTGTGGCCATTAGATCTGTCACCTCAATTAATGATGGAGAACTGATGGTCCTTGTTTTTTTGTATTTTTTGGTTTTTCTTTTAATTGTGTTATTTTGATTAATTCATATTAATTTCATTTTTAATCCAAAAAATATGGGACTTTCACCAAAAAAAATTAAATATTTTTATCTTTCATTTTCTGAATTAAAATTGTTTTTTTGGATTAATTTTGATATTTTTCATGAATTAATTGTTTTTATGCAAATTTTAAATTGTTTAAAAATACGTCTGAATTTTCAAAAATCATGAAAAAAAATTCTAAGGTCCTTTGACCTTGTTTGACCTAGGATAAATCTTTTGGCCATTTATTTGGTGTTTTGAAGAGGTTTTAGGTTTTAACCAAACTAAATTTAATTTAAATGCATTTTTAATATGATTTTTAATTGATTAATTATATAGAAATTAAGTTGAGATGTTTTTATTGACTTATGATGTTTGACTATGTGTTTGGGCTTTGGTCAAGGTTGATTTGACTTTTTGTTAAGTTAAAATCATTGGATTTAGGGGATTGATGAAATGTACATTTCATCTCCCAAAATGAATGAATGATTTTAATTTGATAAAATTCCTCCCATGACCAATTTGTGTTTCTCTTATCTCCCCTCCCTCTTCATCTTCAATCCCGTTTTTATCCCATCCCTTTCATTGACCAATGAAATCTCAAAATCCTAAGGCTAATTGGTCCATCCTTTGAGCATTTTCTTTTAGTGTGTGGTATGTTTTAGGAGTTTGGTTCATCTTACCAAATCTCTAAGATGCATTAGCACCTAAATTTTTATTTCTCGACCTTAGATGGTTGTGACTTCTTCATAAGTCTTATTATGATTGCTTAACATAGAGATAAATTTAACCCTAAAGGCATAGCATTCTAGTAAGTGAGATTGTAAGTCTCCCATCTTTCATGGTATTGTGTGGAAACTTGACCTTTTTTCCTTTTTCCTTCCTTTGGAAGATGTCTTGGTTCAAGGATCCATGCTTGTGAATAGATGGTTGAGTGTTCTCCAAAGAATGACTTAATCAATTGAAAAGAAAAACCCAACTAACATCTAATTAACTTTAACTAACACTAACTATTATTAACTTTGCTTTACTTTCAAGTCATTTACTTTATGCATTTTAATTTCAAGTCATTTACCATTCATTTGTTATTTACATATCATTTAACTTGTTTATGTTTATGTCATTTTCACTTTTCTCATTTGAGCCATATATTGTGATTGTATATATTTGGTTGTGTATGTTGCTTGTGTTTGTGGTCTAGGACCTTAAAATACTTAATAAATAACAAAAACCCTAAAAATGTTTGTGTGGACTGTTGGGTTTGATCTGAACTTTTGGACTTAGAATTAGGCAACATTCCATATGCAAAAGGACTTGGCCAATGCCAACATTTCTGCGACCAAGTTATTGTGATTTAAGATTTCATCTGATGCAAGTATTGGGATCCACTTGAGTTCATCTGCTACATGGTCTTGATGCAACTGTTATTTGATGTCATGTTACACCTTATTTTGAGCAAAAAATCAAGAGTATTTTATTTGATACATGAGAAGACAAAGAAGACTTCTAGATATGGGATTTGCTTGCTTGAATGTGGCTATCTTTATTTGATCCCTTGCTCTTCATATTGCTATTTTTTTTTTCTGATTATTGCTTGATTCAAAGTCCAAAGGGGAAGTGGGTTTTCTATATGACATTCTTGTCTATTGGATTGCATCCCATTGGTCAGATGTTTTCAACTCTTAACTTTTAATTTTATGCTTAGGATTAGTCTCTTCATCTCCTCCCACTTCTTAAATTTCAAATCTCTCCCCTTTTTCAAAAACTTTCTTTGCTTGTGATTTTAAAACATAGACTTTATTGCAAACTAGAAACTTTGGCCTTATGCCATTGCTTCTTTTCAAACTCTTTTCTTAAATCAAACTTGTAAATGAACTTAACCTTATTGACTTAAAATTTCAAAAGACAAAAAGAACTAACACTTATTCAAACTTTTAGGCCTTTTATGCCTCGTTTAAACTTAACTTTTGATTAAAAGCAATCCACTTATTTTGAAATTTATACCAGAAACTACGAGGTTTTGATCCCTCATTTTTATGTTGGTACGTAGGCACAAGTTCGAAGGTCTTGTCAAACACAAAATATAATCAATGAATTCTTTTCTCATCCCCACACTCTATTTGTTGCAAACATCTTTTATACCAAAAATAGATATGCACATAAAAAAGGGCTCCCTAGGAGTACCTAGGACACTTTGGGTGCTAACACCTTCCCTCTGTGTAACCAACCTTCTTACCTGAAATCTATGGCATTTTATTAGTTTTGATTTGAAAACTTCTTATCTTTGGATTTTGTTCGTACTTTTCCCTTTTCCTTTGGAAACAATAAAAGCATGGTGGCGACTCTGGTTTTATTGACGTTAAGTTTATCCATAACTTAATGGTCATGAATTTACCGCTACAAAAATTAAATGGAGACTCTGCTGGGACTAGTCCTCAGTGGGTTTAGCCTACTTTTTTATGTGTATATAATTGTATATTTGATTGTTTGTATACTTGTTTTGTGTGATATAATCTGCTTGTTGTGCTTGGTGATCTCTGAGTGGTGAGATATGTTCTAACCCGAACTTGAGTGAAATTAAGATAGGGGGATGGTATAGTCATGTTCAACTTGTGTGGAGTAGTCCTTAACAAGTTGGCTTGAGACCCATCCACTCAATGGAGACCCTTTTGGAGTTACTAATGTCACACAATTTATTTGTGGTTTTGCATTACTCTCTCTGATTTGGGGTCTGAGAAGCTGAGGGCCGTAGAACATTTAACCTAACTTGGCCTATTTAGGACGTAGTGCGGAAACTGTTCAGGTGTAGATCTGATAATGGTTGTTACGCGATACTACACTCAGACGAGTTTCTCTTGAGAATATTATGGGTTGATGAATCAGTCATCCTAACCTATAATATCCGAAAGATGGATTTAAGACTTTGGGAACTTTTTTAGAACATGATCTACATGTTTTTATCCTTAGCACACTCCTTTGCGATGGTTCTTAACCTGACTCCATGCTCGTGACTCGCAACAAACCCTTTGATTCTTAGTTTATCCAATCAAGTCTTGTCAATATCAATGGAACTTGGGTGTTGATAAGGTGAAAACCATAATCCACCAAAAAGGATGATTGATCTTGACAATGACGTGATTCATCCCTTGACCTTTGTTTGTTTGCCTTGTGTGTGATCCCTTGTTTATGATTGTTGCATTCATGCATTCATGTGCATCATGACATTGATCACACAAAATAACTTTAAGGAACTAAGGTCTTATTTGCAAAAAAATTCAAACCATGGATTGTGGACGTAGGAACACTAAGAAGTACAGTTTCAGATGTCCTAATTTGAAAGAGCTAAGGAAGTTATCATCTTTTGTATTAGATCCCTTGGACTTCAAGCAAAGTTAATGGAAGCTTCTGTTTGTGTTATCTACTAATGTGGTTGAAGGACTCTTGAGTGTTTTGGTTCAGTTTTATGACCCTCTCTACCATTGCTTCACTTTTCCCGATTATTAACTTATACCTACGTTAGAGGAGTATGCCCATCTCTTGGTAATACCTGTTTCTGGCAAGGTGCCTTTTAGTCGATTGAAGGAGATTCCCATGTCTCATATCATAGTTGAAGCTCTTCATCTGAAGAAGTCTGGGATTGAGGCTCATTGGGTGAAGAAAGGAGGAATGTTTGATTGACTTCTGAGTTTCTCATAGGGAAAGCTACTGTATTTTCTCAAGCCGGTAGTGTGGACGCCTTTGAAGCCATCTTTATGTTGCTCATCTATGGTTTAGCTTTATTCCCTAACATTGACGATTTTGTTGATGTTAATGCCATTAGAATCTTCTTGATTGGGAATATTGTGCCTACTTTGTTGGGTGATATGTATTTCTCTTTTCATTTGAGGAATTCTAAAGGTGGTGGGACTGTTGTGTGTTGTGTTCCCCTCCTGTACAAGTGGTTTATTTTGCACTTGCCTCGGACGCCTGCTTTTGTGGAGAACAAACAATGTCTATGGTGGTCTCAGAGACTTATGTCCCTCACTAATGATGATATTGTTTGGTATGGTTCTGCATTGATTAGCTTGGATATTATTGACAGTTCTGGAGAACTCTCTAATGTGCCTCTCATTGGTACACAAGGAGGAATTAACTACAACCCTGCTTTGGCTCGTCATCAACTTGGGTTCCCCTTGAGAGACAAACCTAATAACACTCAGTTAGAAGGTCTTTTCTATCAAGAGGGTAAAGATCCCCAACATTTAAAGTAGAAGATGATGCATGCTTGGCATAATGTGCATAGGAAAGGAAGATCCGAGCTTGGTCCGTGCAACTGTGTAGCTTTGGAAGCTTACATTACTTAGGTGAAGAAGAAAGCTTTGGAATTGAAGACGTCATATGCCTGTAAAAGACCTATGTTTATGGTTGTGGTTGAGCTATTAACTCTCCCTAACCAATATGTAGAGGAGTTGGAAGATGCGTTCACCAAGATGAAGCAAGAAAAAGATATGTGGGAAGAGCGGTTCCATGCTTTGAGCAGAAAGCATGAGGAGTTGCAGCTTGAGTCAAGGGACAAAGAAGCGCTTATTGAACTTCTTGAAGACCGAGCAGTGAAGAGACAGAGAGAGCCAGAGGGTCTATCTTCCTCTAGTATGCCTCGGCCTTCCGGTGCTTGGAAGAAAATTGTTGATCAGCTTGTCCTTGAGAAGGCTCAGATGAAGACATCTTTTGAGACCGAGATCTGACGCATCCGAAGGAAGTACGCGCCAACAACCAGATCATCTGACACTGTTGTTAGGGGATCCTCAGGATGATTAGTTTCCCTTTCTCTTGTATTTGTACTTTGGTTTCTAAAAATGTACTCAATGTAATCCTTCCAAATATTTTATGAATAAAAAGAGAAATTTTTTTATGGTCAATCAAATTGTTACTACTATTATTTGCAAATAGAACTTCATGTGTTCCTTGAAATTAAAAACAAACAAAAACATTGCATTTCATGCATCATTTGCATAACAGGTTTTCTTCTGCAAGATGTCTTATCGGTTATTCTTCTGTGCTTCAGCCAAGCTGACTCGCCGATACAACACTCGTGCCAATCAACCCAGAATTATGGAGCATATGGAACAAGAGAACGAAGAGCTGAAGGATGAGATTTCCCGGCTAACTGCCATGATGGAGTTTGTTCTTGCTGCACAGAATCAGTCTTCACCAACTCCTGTAACTCCTCCCCAAAGGACTTTCATTTTCGAGGTTGCTACCTCAACTATTCTTGTCGTTGCTACTCAATCTGGTCCAACTATGCCTACTGGATTCCCGTGAGGGATGCCACCAAATTTAATGCCTGAAGGGTTTGCACCTACTTTTACTTCTATGCCGGCATCTAGCCTGGTCATGTCTATGCCACCTCCAGTTGTTCATACCTTGCCTCGTGTTAAGGACACCATCTACCATTCTGAGTCGTCTGAGGACCCAGATGTTTATGAGAAGATGGATGAAATGAAGGATCAGTTCCTTGAGATGCATAAGGAGTTGAAAACATTGAGAGGAAAAGACCTGTTTGGTAAAAGTGCTACTAAACTTTGCCTGGTACCAAATGTGAAGATCTAGATGAAGTTCAAAGTCCATGACTTTGAAAAGTATAAGGGAAACACCTATCTGTTGAGTCACCTTGTGATGTACGCTAGAAAGATGTCAATTTAAACTGATAATGATCAGTTACTAATTCACTACTTTCAAGACAGTTTGACTGATGTTGCTCTGAGATGGTATATGGGGCTAGACAGTGCAAGTGTTAGTACGTTCAACGATTTGGGTGAAGCTTTTGTGAAGTAGTATAAGTATAATATGGATATGACGCCTGATAGAGACCAACTGAGGTCTATGTCTCATAAGGATAAAGAGACGTTTAAAGAATATGCTCAAAAATGGAGAGAACTTGCTGCTCAGATTAATCCTCCATTGGAAGAGAAGGAGATGACGAAGATTTTTCTGAAGACCTTGAGTTTGTTTTAGTATGAACGAATGATTTCCAGTGCCCCCAGTGACTTTACCGAGATGGTAAATATGGGGATGAGATTAGAGGAAGGAGTCTGTGAAGGACGTTTGTCTAAGGAAGACGTGTCATCCAGTAAAAAGTATGTCAGTGGGTTTTCCAAAAGGAAGGAAGGGGAAACCAAATCAATATCTATGGGGAGGCAGAGGAGGCCTCATGTCAGAAGAAGCCCTCAACCGCTTCAACATCAAGTTTCATCAGTAATTCCAGTGTTTTCGAACAATTCCAGCAATCAATCTATTCCAATTCAGCAACAACAGCGTCAATAACAACTGCAACAAAGAACCAACTATAACAATAACAACAACAATAATCAACAACAGAACTTCGAGAGGAAGAAGGTCTCTTTTGACCCTATTCCTATGTCATATGCCGAACTATATCCATCTTTGGTTCTCAAGAACCTACTCCAACCAAGAAATCCACCTCAAATTCCCGAGCTACTTCCGTGGTGGTACAAGCCTGAACTCCATTGCGCCTTTCACCAGGGAGTTCCTGGCCATGATATTGAGAACTGCTACCCGCTGAAGTATGTGGTGCAAAAGCTTGTGAAGAGTGGGATGGTGTCCTTTGAGTACCGTGAGCCGAATGTAAAAGATAATTCGTTACTCGCTCATGGTAATGCTTTAGTCAACATGGTAGATGGTTGTCCTGGAGAGTATAAGGTTTACGATGTTCACCATATCATACATTATTTGGTTGCAATTCATAGAGGTATCTGTTTGGTCAGTGATTATGAGCATGACCATGATGGTTGTGTGATATGCAGTGTGAACCCTCGAGGATGTGTCATCGCCAAGAGGATATTCAGAGGTTGATGGATGAAAGGCTTATCCAAGTCTGTTAGTCAAGGGAGGTAGATGATGTGAATGTGATTGTTCCTATGTTCAAAACCCCTGAGCGGGTAGTAATTAAATTTGATAGTAGCAACAACAACAACATAAATAGATCAGTATCGTCATTGGTTATACGGTTAGCGGGCCTCGTCCCGTATGCATCCGATAAAGCTATGCCTTATCAGTATAATGCCACCATGGTGGATAATGGTCAAGAGATTCCGTTACCTGTGGAAAATCTGTAGTAAATATAGCCGACATCGCAAAGGTGACCCGTAGTGGTCGTGTCTTCGGTCCAATCTTTCCGAAAGAGGTAGAAGAGGGTGCAGTTAGTAAGAAGGTGGATGTGCTTATAGTGAATCCAATTAGTGCTCCAGTGTGTCAGTTTTGTAAATCCATCAAGCTAAAGCCTAATGATGATGATGAGGTATTAAGGTTGACTAAGAGGAGTGAGTTTAATATGGTGGAGAAACTGCTCCAAACTCCGTCAAAGATTTCAGTGTTGTCTCTGCTAATGAATTCTGAAGCGCACAAAGAAGCATTGCAAAAAGTACTCGAGCAAGCCTATGTGGAGAACGACATGACTGGGGATCAGTTTGACCACATTGTGGGTAACATTACTTCTTGCAAAAATCTGAGTTTTTATGATGAAGTACTTCCCAAGGAAGGAAGAAATCACAATCTGGCACTACACATTTCAATGAATTGCAAGGAGGATGTGTTGTCTAATGTGTTGGTTGATATCGGTTCTTCCCTGAATGTGTTTCCAAAATCAACTTTGTCTAGACTTTCTTACCAAGGCGCCCTGATGAGGTATAGTGGCGTAATTGTCAAAGCATTTGATGGTTCTCGCAAAACCGTCATTGGAGAAGTGGACCTTCCAGTGAAGATAGGTTTGAGTGATTTTCAAATTACTTTTCAAGTAATGAACATCCACCCGGCCTATAGCTGTTTGTTGGGAAGGCCATGGATTCATGAGGCTGGAGTTGTGAGATCTAGTCTGCACCAAAAGCTTGAATTTGTGAAGAACGAAAAGCTTGACATTATTGGTGGAGAGAAGGCATTGTTGATGAGCCATCTGTCATCTTTTACATATGTTGAAGATGAGGAGGTTGGAACTCCGTTCCAAGCCTTATATTGCTAAAGTGAAGAAAACTGAGGCACCCATGTCGTCTTTCAAAGATGCTCAAAAAGTTATTGAGGCAGGCAATATAGATTAGTGGGGCCGCATGGTAGAGATTGATGAGAACAAGAATAAGGCTAGATTGGGATTTCAACAAGGGCCGTTCAACGACAAAGTTGGAGAAGTGAAACAGAATTTCCGCAATGGAGGGTTCATTCATGGTAATGAACAACACTTAGCCGCTGTAATTGAAGATGACGAAGACGAAGACTGCGCTAACTTTATGACGCATGGTGAGACTTGCAACAATTGGGTTGTTGTTGATATTCCTGTTATCATTCACCGCTCCAAGTAAGTTATTTTCATGTTTTAAGGAAAATCCTTCTCCTATGCCTAAGGGAGAAGTGAACATTGTTAGGCATTTTCAATTATCATCAATAAAATGCAATTCTATTCATCCACATCTATGATGTTTTATTTTTACTTTTTTTACCTTTCTGAAAATGGTAATCACAAAAAAACATAAATAAATAAATAATAATTGTCCATCTACATAATATTTGGTCACAATTCACTTCTCTAAAATCAAAATATCAAATCATTATGCAGGTTGGTTCCCAAACCCATTGAATTCAATGATCTTAATCCCTCTCCAAACTTTGATTTCCCCGTGTTTGAGGCTGAGGAAGAGACTGATGATGAAGAGGTATCTGATGAATTATCACGTCTACTTGAGCATGAGGAAAAAGCCATTCATCCGTTCGAAGAGAAGATTGAGTTAGTCAACTTGGGTTCCGAAGATGATGTGAAGGAAGTTAAGATTGGGTCTCAATTGTGTCCAGAAGCTAAGAAGGGGTTGATTGATCTTCTTCGAGAATATTCAAATGTGTTTGCTTGGTCCTATCAAGACATGCATGTGTTAGATTCTGAGATTGTGGAGCATAGATTGCCATTGAAACCAGAATGCCCTCCAGTCAAGCAGAAGTTTAGGAGAACCCATCCTGATATGGAAGTAAAGATCAAAGAGGAAGTGCAAAAATAGATTGATGCTGGTTTTCTTGTTACCGCCGAGTATCAGCAGTGGGTAGCCAATATTGTGCCTTCTCCTAAGAAGGATGGAAAAGTCCGTATGTGTGTTGATTATAGATATTTGAACAAAGCTAGTTCGAAAGATGATTTTTTCTCTGCCACACATTGATATGTTGGTAGATAATACAACTAAACTCAAAGTCTTTTCGTTTATGGACAGATTTTCCGGTTATAATCAAATCAAGATGGCACCCGAATATATGGAGAATACCACATTCATTACGCCCTAGGGAATATTCTGTTATAGAGTGATGCCTTTTGGTTTAAAGAATGCTGGTGCAACATACCAGAGAGCTATGACCACTCTTTTTCATGATATGATGCATAAAGAGATCGAAGTCTATGTTGATGATATGATTGCCAAATTGAGTAATGAAGAAGAGCATGTTGAACATTTGTTGAAGTTGTTCCAGCATTTGAGGAAGTATAAACTCCGCTTGAATTCCAATAAGTGTACTTTTGGTGTTTGCTCTTGTAAGTTGTTAGGATTTATCGTCAGTGAGAATGGTATTGAAGTTGATCCTGCCAAGGTCAAAGCAATATAAGAGATGCATGCGCCCAAAACTGAGAAGCAAGTCAGAGGTTTTCTTGGTCGCTTGAATTATATCTCAAGATTTATATCGCATGTTACTGCCACATGTGTGCCTATATTCAAGCTTCTTTGGAAAGATCAGTCTTGTGATTGGACCGAAGATTACTTGAAAGATTTTGATAGTATCAAAGAGTATTTTCTTGAGACTCCGATTCTATCTCCGCCTGTTGAAGGGAGACCATTGATCATGTATATAATTGTGCTTGAAGAAAGTATGGGTCGTGTTCTTGGTCAGCAAGATGAAACTGGAAAGAAAGAATATGCTATTTACTACCTCAGTAAGAAATTCACCGACTGTGAGACTCGGTATTCTATGCTTGAAAAAACTTGTTGCGCATTGGCTTGGGCTGCTAAGAGTCTGCGTCAGTATATGTTGAATCATACTACTTGGTTGATATCCAAAATGGATCCAATCAAGTATATTTTTGAGAAGCCTGCTTTAACTGGGAGGATTCCCCGTTGGCAGATGTTATTATCCGAGTATGATATTGAATACCGATCTCAAAAAGTTATTAGAGGTAGTGTCTTGGCTGACCATTTGGCTCACAAACCGATTAAAGATTACCAGCTAGTGCAATATGATTTTCCTAACGAAGAGATCTTGTACTTGAAAATGAAAGACTGCGATGAACCAATGCTTGAATAAGGGCCAAAACCTGGTTCCCGTTGGGGCATGGTATTTGATAGAGCTGTTAATCAGTATGGCAATGGCATTGGGGCAGTAATTATCACTCCTCAAGACACTCATTTTTCGTTTACAGCTAGATTAACTTTTAAGTGTACAAACAATATGGTTGAGTATGAAGCTTGCATTATGAGGATTGAAGAGGCCATTGATCTCAAAACCAAATATCTTGACGTCTATGGAGATTCAGCTTTGGTTGTAAATCAGATCAAAGGTGAATGGGAGACGAATCAACCCGGTTTAATACCATATAGACATTATGAAAGGAGGATTTCAACTTTATTTACAAAGGTTGAGTTTCATCATATCCCTCGAGATAAAAACCGAATGGCAGATGCTCATGCAACATTGGCTTCAATGATCATGGTGAAATTATGGAATGAAGTTCCTAATCTGACTGTGATGCGTCTTGATAGGCCAACTCATGTGTTTGCTGTTGAATAGGTCAAAGATGAAAAGCCGTGGTATTTTGATAACAAGTGTTTTCTCCAAAGTCAGATTTACCCGCCTGGGGAATCTTTGAAAGATAAGAAGACTTTGAGAAGATTAGTTGGCAACTTCTACCTGAATGGTGAGGTTCTTTACAAGAGAAACTTCGATATGGTTCTGCTCAGATGCGTGGATAGACACGAAGCAGACTTGTTGATGACTGAAGTCCATGAAGGTTCCTTTGGTACTCATTCCAATGGACATGTTATGCCTGAGAAGATGTTGAGAGCAAGTTACTATTGGCTGACAATGGAATCTGACTGTTGCAAGTTTGTGAAGAAATGCCACAAGTGTCAAGTTTATGCAGATAAGATTCATGTTCCTCCGACGCTGTTGAATGTCATTTCCTCTCCATGGCCCTTCTCCATGTGAGAAATTGATATGATTAGCATGATTGAGCCTAAAGCTTCAAATGGACATCGTTTTATTCTGGTGGCTATTGATTACTTCACAAAGTGGGTTGAAGCGGCATCATATGCAAATGTAACCAAGCAAGTTGTTGTGAGGTTTATCAAGAATCAAATTATATGCCGTATGGTGTGCCAAGTAAAATCATTACTGATAATGGATCTAACTTGAACAATAATATGGTGGAAGCTCTTTGCAAAGACTTTAAAATCGCACATCATAATTCTTCTCCCTACAGACCTAAGATGAATGGGGTTGTTGAAGTCGCGAATAAGAACATCAAGAAGATCATTTAGAAAATGGTTGTGACGTATAAGGATTGTCATGAGATGCTCCAATTTGCTTTACATGGGTACCGTACATCCTTCCGCACTTCAACAAGGGAAACACCTTTCTCGCTTGTTTATGGCATGGAAGTTGTGCTTCCCGTGGAGGTTGAAATCCCATCACTGCGTGTCTTGATGGAAGCCAAGTTGACAGAAGCTGAATGGTGTCAGACCAGGTATGATCAGCGGAATTTGATTGAAGAGAAGAGGTTGACTTCCATGTGCCATTGTTAGTTATATCAGCAAAAAATGAAGAAGACATTTGATAAGAAGGTCAGACCTCGTGTGTTTAGAAAAGGTGACCTTGTGCTCAAGAAAATTATATCCTTCAAACCCGTTGCTAGGGGAAAATGGACTCCTAACTATGAAGGCACATACATTGTCAAGAGATCCTTTTCAGGTGGTGCTTTGATTCTTACAACAATGGATGGTGAAGAGTTCACGCGTCCTGTAAATGCCGATGCAGTCAAGAAATACTTCGCCTAGAAAAGTAAAACAGAAAATTTATCCTGATAGATTGAATACCCCACCTTGGGGAAATCTATGCAAAAAATAGGGATTGTGGCAAGTAACTGTATTCGATTGGTCTCCGATCTTGAGAACAGTATTAAGCAAATCAGTCAACTCTGATTCATCCTCAACCGAAGCCAAGAGCGCAGTGGATATTGAAGTTGGTAGAGGGATTAGTGATCATTGTGTTCGATGTATCCCTTTTCCATGTAAATTACCATTTTTCAACTTTTGTAAAGATCTAGGGAGTCTTGTCATTTACAGACTACCATTCTATTAAATAAAGTTGAGCTTGTATCCAATTGTTTCTACTCTTGTTTATTTTTCAGCTAAATAGAATTAAATTTTTATGATGATAATTTTAAAACTTTGAAATAATAAAAATAATTTTTCTTAAAATAATAAAACCAATTACTTTTAAAAGCAATCGATTTCAGTAAGGAATATCAACAACAACATGAAAACAGGAGAGTCCCAAAGTGCAGAGCATTGTTGGTTTTCCCCAAGCAGTTGGTTTGGTCACTTTTTTCCTCTCCAAATTAGTTTCCCCAGCTAAATTGGTTAATCGCCTCCCTATTTGAGTGGTAGGCGCATATTCTCAACGGTTTGCATAGATCCAACACAAAGTTTTATTTCCCTTAAGTCCCTAGCAGAGTTCACTCTTGATCCCCGCCAACTCTATTGTTTAAGCAGTATTTGCTTTATCCTTTGCAAGGTTATCTCCCATTTGGTATCGTGTTGACCTAAAATTCTCCGCATAATTGATAATTCAGGTCCTCAGCAGATCTTTTATCCTTCCTCAACAGGGTTTGAGATATTCAGAGATGGATGATTTATGTTCATCCCCAGTTTTTTCTCCAGTCGATGCCTCCATCCTGTCAAGATTAGCCGAGTGTTGTATCAATGATTCAGATCAGTGACATTTGTATCCTTTGTGATTGATTTGTCAACATAATCATCAATTATACATACATATACATTCATACATCAGATATTTCATTATGCATTGTTATTGCATTTGATTCCTTATTTTATGATCCTCTACTATGGTGATATTATTTCTCCATACAGATTAGGTGCGTCTGTCCTCCCTCAATTGTAGAGTGTCAGCCCCTTAAGCAGAAAGAATTTAACCTTTCTCATTCCCCACTGAGTTATTTCCTCGTGCACGATTATTATTTCAGCTTCCTCCCTAGTTGATTGTCTGGATGGAACTACTCCCCTTGAGTCATGTTCTCATCGGGTCGAGTCTTTGTTTGGCCGTTTCTTTCTAGATCTTACCCAGATAGATGCTTTTGGCCCCCCGAAAGTCTATTACCCAATAACTGGTAATATTCTTTTTTCCGGTTTGTGAGTACCTTACTCTTACCCAATACCCTGTAAAAGTAATCTACTTCCTCTTAATTTTCCCTAGTGGATTTGTTTTAGGTAGTATATCCTTGATATGTTCATCCTAACTAATGAAGGATATTCTTTCCTTTGAGTCTATCCTTGATATCTTCATCTTAACCGATGACGGATATTCTCCCCTGTGGTTTTCTACCCAGTAAAAAGGTAGTTATAATCCTTATTTTCATTCCCTAGAGAGTTAATACTTGATATATTCATCTTGATCGATGACAGATTTTCTCACTTTTGCGGTCTTCTACCCAGTAATCGGTAGTTGTATCTCCTACTTTCCCCTTTGAGTCTATCCTTGATATGTTCACCTTAATCGATGACGGATATTCTCTTTTTGGAATTCTATCCAGTAACTGATAAATATAATTCCTACTTTTCTCCGGCAGTCTATCCTTGATATGTTCATCTTAACCGATGATGGATATTCTTCCCCTTGAGTATATCCTTGATATGTTCATCTTAACCGATGACGGATATTCTTCCCCTTGAGTCTATCCTTGATATGTTCACTTTAACCAGTGACGAATATTCTCTCTTTGGTCTTCTTCCCAGTAGGCGGTAGTTGTAAATCCTATTTGATATTTTTCTTAGCAGGTTGTTCTTACCCAGTAACCGGTAACGAACACACCTCTTTTTCCTCAACGATTCATCCTTTATATGTTTACCCTAACCGGTAATGAATGCCTCTCTGTCAGGGTATGTTATCTTCCTGCCCAGTAACCGGTAATGGATAATATACTTCTGGTATTCCTGTGTTGAAGTTAATTCTTCCCTAGTTGAGTTTGAGTGTGTATTTCCTCAATGAAGACTCCAATCCCCTGTTTGGTTCAGGTTTTTCAGTTTTGTTCTGACCTACCCGTTCCCCCTACAGACGTCTCCCCCCCGGCCGAGTCCTTCCATTGACTTATTTTCATGGAATTCTCATTGTGTCTCCAGCAGTTTTAAGTCGTAGCCTGGCCTACGCATAACCTTTTATCCCCAGAGTCTCTGTCTCCCTAGTGAGTTTTCCTTATGGAACATATTATGCTCCTGTGGACTTTCAGTCTCTCCGGATTCTTTTCCTTTGTGGCAATATTTCCCCACAGAGATTATTTTTAACATTCATATGCATCACGAGGTCTCTTGGGGACCAAAACTTATTTCTATATGTTGTTATTTAAGTCCATTCTACTGAGTCGATACGAAGATTTTAACCTTCATCTCCTCAGTTAGAATGTCCTTAAATAGGGGTAGCTGTAAGACCCCAATTTTGACCCTAAGATCTCTCATGCTACACTCATCATATGCATTGGTTGTGGGATCACACATTGGCATCCTCCTCACCCCTTATTCATTGGGTTTTCATTGGGAGAGGTCACCAAGCATATTTGATTGTATCATACTTTTTTTATTTACTAACCAAAATACCAAAAAATATATCAATGTGTAGTTTAACTCTTTTCTAGGTAGTGTGTATGCTCACCCATGCTCCATCAAGCTCATATCTAGGGGTTGAGACCCTCAATGCAAGGAGTTCAATCAAGAAATGGTCCACTTTGGCTCTAAGCATCAAATATGGATCCCCATGATCTTCACATGTCATTTTGATCAAGAAATCACCAAGAGTTTGAAACTTGTTTGCCTTGGAAGCCCTAATTCATCTGGGTTTCTTGTGTGACTTCCTCAGCATGTTTCTTCAACATTTGATCAAATATCTAAAGAGATACTTCATATTAAATCATATTACACATATATAATCCTCCATGAGTCCCAAAAGTCAAGAGAATTTCAAGCTAGCAAGATGGTTCATGATGGTTGACCAGAGAAAGTCAACTAGTCAAAACTGGGGTTCCCTAGACCCTATCTCCTACAAGTTTTGTCATATGAAAATGATTACAAGAGAAAAGTTACTCAAAATTACATTCTAAACAACTTTAATATTGAAGTCTAGATCTAGTTTTACTTGGAAAGTCATTTTGTATGGTGAAAGATTATAGGTCATTTTGTCTGGACCCTAGTTTGGAGGTCAACTTCCCAAGACCATAACTTGCTCAATTATTATGATATTAAATCCACTAAAATTCCATAATCAACTTCAAGATGTTTACTTCAACTTTCATGTTTGGGGGAAGTTCTAATTCAACTTGCAAATGCATTTTCCAATAGGAGACATTATAGGTCACTTTGGACCAATACCATTGAACAAGTGATTTACCTCAACTTCTAAAATGCATAACTCCTTCATGAAAAATCCAAATAATTTCAAATTTGTGACCAAATTGAATAGGTTTGAAAGAGATATAACTTTGATGTAGGAACTGTTTCGATTTGAAGTCCATAGAAAAAGTTATTCAAGGTGGAAGAAGTGAACATTTGACTAGGGAATTAGAAAATTTTCAAATATGTTTGATTTCCCAAAATTCCACCTCACAATTCATACTCATACAAGCTTCAAATGAAAAAGTGTTCAACATGAAAGTTTCTCCCCTTGATCTCACCTTTCCAAAAAGTCCAAGATCATCTCATTTGGATCAAAATTGAAGGACTTGCACATGGGTGCAATGTGAGGTACCATTTGGAAGAAATTCATGACCCAATTCAATTCAACAATGAACCGCTTAATGCAACACCTTCGACATGACATGTGCAGACTTTTGGACCTTTGGCAATCATTATTTGGGCTTTATACACGCCCATGCAAGCTCATGATAAAGGTTTCTATTTTTGAACATTGAAATGAAAGTGTGTAGAAAGCAATGGCATTGGCTATAAATACAAGAGCAATGAGATCAAAACTTCATCCATGCCCTGCCCAAGCTTTGCTAGAATGATCAAAACCCTCATTTCCATAGAGTTTCTGAAGGTTTCTCTTGAAATCGAGCTTGAACTTCATCTTCTGTTTGGAAGTTCAAACTCCAGAAATTCACTTCCCTTTTCATTTCAATTGGTTTCTGCAAGCAAGAGGAAGAGAAAGCAAGCAAATCCAAATCAAGATCAAGTGAAATTGAACCAACTCAAAGGTAATTTTTCAGAAACTTCATGTCTTCGATTCTCTCCCAATTCTCTACCATTCTTTGTGACTTTTGGTTGGATGAAGTCCTATCAATATAGGCAAGAAGATTGAGTTGCTTTGAGGTCAAATCGAAGCAACTCAATTCATGATCCTCAAAATTCAAATCCCTGTATCTTTTTATATACTTGGAATTGGAGAAAATTGAGGCCAGATTCGAGCTCTTGAGCATTTTTTATTTAACTCCATGTCTTTGTTTTTCATTTTGGTGATGGTTGATGGTGGACCAGTCCGATGAGGTCCACTGGAGAAGAAGACTGGAACCCTAGCTTCGGCGGTGTGTTGTCACACCTCTCAATCATAAGATCCATTCAAAATGTTTTAATCTCAGCAATTGGTTCTGATTACCACACGTACAACGCTTTTGACTGGGTGCACAGTGGAACACGCGCGTGTGGCCATCAGATATGCCACCCCAATTAATGAGGGAGATCTGATGGCCCTTGTTTTTTTGTATTTTCTGATTTTTCATTTAATTATGTTATTTTGATTAATTCATATTAATTTCATTCTGAATTAAAATCATTTTTTGGATTAATTTTGATACTTTTCATGAATTAATTGTGAAATTCTAGTATCAGATATGAGATGTCGAAGGTAATGTCACGACACTAATATCTGAACAATACAAACAGGATAAAAGATAAAGAACAGTAATACAAGAGACACAAGCAATTGTTAACCCAGTTTAGTGCAAACTCACCTACGTCTGGGGGCTACCAAGCCAGGAAGGAAATCCACTAAATAGAATCAGTTCAAAGACTCTCAGTAAACAACTTCAAGTTACAGTCGTTTTCACCTAATCTCTACCCGTGTGACTTCTACCTAAGAACTCTTAGATATGAGATCCCACTCACTCCCCCTCAATCACACCCATGATATAAAACAAGAATTACAATGAAAAGAAGACACTCTTCAAAGACACACACTTAATCTTACTTAACAGCTTCAATCAAGTAGACACACACTCATGCTTCAAAGCTTAGAGTGACAAATTACAACTTAAAAATCAGACCAATTCAATCATCTACGAATGAATTGAATGGCTTACAATTCACACGACCACACAAGACTAAAACCCTTATTCTCTCTCAATATTTCGTTCGTTATTTCTTGTGTATCAAATCAGGTTTTCCATGTCCTTTTTATAGAAGCATTTGGCTGGGCTTGGACATCATAAAACCCTAAAACTATTTTCCATTCATATCTTCTCATGACAGTTGATTAGATCTCTTTGAAAAATAAGTTAATCTCGTTGTAATTACTGATTGATAGCATGTTCAATCATCTCATCAATCATACACAAATTAGCATTAAAAACGCAATCACATAATACATAACATTCAGACTGAATGTTCTGTATACAGATGTCATGACATCGGGTCTGACATCTCAGTAAAATCCTGCATAATCACATTTTAAACATCCAACAGGTACATGATATCTTATGTTAAGACATCACATGTGAAAACTTGTGAATACTCTAGGTTTTACCAAAATTGCTGCCAACACTTAGAACCAACAAACTCCCCCTTTGGCAAATTTTGGCTAAAACATATAGCAATCCATTTGTTTACAAGAGTACACACATATCAGCAGTTAAGCAACAGAAGCAATAACCACACAATTACTAGCTATAATAGCAACTAGTAAAAAATACACAATAAACACATAGGTGCTTACTCTCCCCCTAAGTTTGTTCAACACAGACATCTCCTTCAATAACAACAGCACCCGTAACATTCAAAATCAGACACTGACATCTCCTTCAACATCACTTGTACAACACAGAACATTATTATGTTCAACATCAGTTGTCATCTATTTAGCCTAGCTAGCTACTTCAGCACATATTAACTGCAGCTCTCCACATCTCCATACATTAACTACAGCTCTCCACATATTGACTTCTCCCCTTTTTTAGTCAAAATAGACCAAAGTGATCAATTAGACAAAATAAATGTCAATCAGTCCAGCAGAGGATGTCACAAAGGATGTTATAACATATAAAATGTTACAACACAGTGTCAGGTGGTACATTACCATAATTATACACAACTACATCAGCTGAGATAATCAGAAATCCAAGGAACTCATAAAGAGCCCAAAAATTACATCATGGCATCAAAAAAGACTGCCAAAAAAAAACTACAAACATTAACCAGAAAACATCCAAGCATCCAGAACACACATCATTATAACAGGGGGACCATCATCACCACAACTCAGTCTGAAGAGCTAGCATCTTCTTCACCTTCAAATCCAGAACTACCACTAGATTTGTCTTGAGAATCAGACCTCTCACTTGAGGTGTGGGCATCTGTTTCCTTGGCTTCACCAACATTATCCATCTTTCCTTGCTCCAAGCTACTAATTAGAACCTCTAAAGCCTCTTTCCTAGCCTTAGCCACCCTAATCCCTGTTTCCAACTCCTTACAGGTTTCTTTCAATTCAGCAATCAGGTCACCTTGAGAGGTTGGCTTCTTCATTGCAAATGTCATGACAATGTCATTGACATGACTGCCTTCAAATAACTTGTAATGAATTGACAATGGAAACTTCCTTCTACTAGGGATATCACTGGTGCTCAAAATACCAGGTTGCCGGCTTAGAATTATCCCACAAATGATTGAGGGAAAGGAAATTGGAAGGTTCACTGCATTAGTGGAAGCATGTCTAACGATTTGTTCAAACATGAACCTTCCATAATCAAAGTTGAGCCTGGTTCCAATAGCATATATTATCCTTCCAAGAGCATTAGATATTGTTGAGATGTGATTTGTTGGCACCCAGTTGGCTGAACTTGTCTTATGCAAGATAGCATATTTTACAGTTAATTTTCCAATCGAGAGATGCTTTTTGCTTGGCCATTCCTTGACTTGTCCATCAGTGATTGTCCTACAGACTTCATTGTCTATGGCCTCTAATTCAACAGCTCCTTATGTTCCTCTTCCTCTAACAAACACTTTGCAAAACTCTTTGTTGTTCTTGTCAGCAATATCCTCCGGGATGTTCACAACAAACTCCTTCACACGACCTTCAAAACATTGGGGTAATGCACTAACTGTTTTCACTAAACCATCAGACTTGATCAACCCCATTACCTCCTTCACTTCCACAACATCCTTCCCTAGTTCCCTCTCCACAACAACTCTCCTCTGTATCACAAATTTCCACTTGGCTGCACCATCTTCCAGATGGAAGGAAATGTTATCCAAATGCACAGCAGCAACCTTGGAAGGAGATATTCTAACAGTTTTCTTTTTGGCAGGAGAGATGTCTGGGACATCGTCTTCAACATCATCCTCTGAATCAGAGCTTTCTCTGACCTTTTTCTTCTTGACTTCCACTTTACTCCATGACTTTGAAGGACCTACAGCAGCAGCCTTCTTACTAGTTCTGGCTGTCATCATATTAGCCACAGACCTCCCTTTCCTGGTCTTCATTCTCTTTGCAACCCTTGGCTCCAAGTGATGAAGCGAGGTGTCATCTTCATCATCTGAGATCTCTTCCTCCAAATCAATCACCTTTTCAGCAGAGTTATGCTTCTTAGATTGAGAAGCATCTACAGGTTTCTTACTAGGCAAGGTTTTTCCTAGAGAACACAGTCCCTCGACAGCAATATCTTTCTTTGACCTAGATGAATCATCATCTTTCTCAGTTTGAGGTTCCACCTCAGGTGAGGGGTCCCTTCTAGACAGAGGAGTCGAAACTCCCTTGACTGAGTGTCCTTCATTTAGGATCCTTGTGACCAGATTCCTAATGACACGATCAGTATAATGCATGTCATCCTTAGAGGGAGGGTTATCAGAACTGTTACCTTGATTATTTCGTGCAATGGAAGATGGACCAGGGGCGTCGCCTGGGATTACTGAAAGAGGAATAACTTCCAAAACGCCTTCATCCAGAAAATCCATAGAGGGAGTTCTTGCTTTGTGAGTGGGTTTTGAACCAGAAGATGAAGGATGTTGAGACATTTTGTTGAACTTGTGAAATAATTTTCGTTGCCCTAGGAGAGATGGTCGATACAGTTTGATGAAGATGGAAGTGGTTGTGCTGAGGTTGAGTGTGAAAGTTGTATAGATGGTAGTTCCAATACTAGGTAATGATTTACCATAAATGGGGCACTTTCTTTTAAGTGGGGAGACAATATTTTTATTACCTTTTCCACTCCACTTTAATTGCTATAAATTCTCATGAATACAAATCCCTAATTTCCCTCTTAAACATTCAAATTGATTAGCATCCAAAGCCTTTATAAAGATGTCTGCTAATTACAATTCAGTAGTAACATGTTCCAGTGCTATGATTTTCTCTTCCACTAGTTCTCTAATAAAGTGATGACGAATATCAATGTGCTTTGTCCTGCTGTGCTGAATAGGATTCTTAGAAATATTTATAGCACTCAGGTTGTCACAGTACAATGTCATGACATCTTGTGTGACATTGTATTCAGTCAACATTTGTTTCATCCAAAAACCCTAAAAAATGTTTGTGTGGACTGTTGGGTGTGATCTGAACTTTTGGACTTAGAATTAGGCAACATTCCATATGCAAAAGGACTTGGTCAATGCCAACATTTCTGAGACCAAGTTATTGTGATTTGAGCTTTCATCTGATGCAAGTATTGGGATCCACATGAGTTCATCTGCTACATGGTCTTGATGTAACTGTTATTTTGATCTCATACTATACCTTATTCTGAGCAAAAAATCAAGAGTATTTTTTTCTGATACATGAGAAGACAAAGAAGACTTCTAACTGTGAGATTTGCTTGCTTGGATGTGGTTATCTTTATTTGATGCCTTGCTCTTCATATTTCTATTTATTTTCTGATTATTGCTTGATTCAAAGTCCAAAGGGGAAGTGCGTTTTCTATATGACATTCTTGTCTGTTGGATTGCATCCCATTGGTCAAATCTTTTCAGCTCTTAACTTTTAATTTTATGCTTAGGATTAGTCTCTTCATCTCCTCCCACTTCTTAAATTTCAAATATCCCCCCCCCCCTTTCAAAAACTTTCTTTGCTTGTGATTTTAAAACTTAGACTTTATTGTGAACTAGAAATTTTTGCCTTATGCCATTGCTTTTTTTCAAACTCTTTTCTTAAATCAAACTTGTAAATGAACTTAACCATATTGACTTAAAATTTCAAAAGACAAAAAGAACTAACACTCATTTAAACTTTTGGGCCTTTTATATCTCTTTTTAACTTAACTTTTTATTAAAAGCAATCCACTCATTTTGAAATTGATACCTCGAACTACGAGGTTTTGATCTCTTATTTTTATGTTGGTACGTAGGCACAAGTCCGAAGGTTTTGTCAAACACAAAATATAATCAATGAATTCTTTTCTCATCCCCACACTCTATTTGTTGCAAACATCTTTTATACCAAAAACATATACACACATAAAAAAGGGCTCCCTAGGAGTACCTAGGACACTTTGGATGCTAACACCTTCCCTCTGTGTAACCAACCCCCTTACCTGAAATCTCTGGCATTTTATTAGTTTTGATTTGAAATTTTTTATCTTTGGGTTTTGTTTGTAATTTTTCCTTTTCCTTTGAAAATAATAAAAGCGCGGTGGTGACTCTGCTTTTATTGACGTTAAGTTTATCCATAGCTTAATGGTCATGAATTTACCGCTACAGTGTCATCCGCACGAGAAGGAACGTAAGAAAAAGGAAGAAGATGTCACATTCTTTGAATATGGAATGTTAGTTCATTATTGAATGACGTGTCTGAGTCTCTATAAACATCATAAGAAAAATGATAAGGAGTTCTACAAGATGAAGGGAAATCATGCCAAAGGTCGTTAGATAATATTTCTTGGAAAGAAGAAGACACGAGCTTCTCTTCATCTTCTAGTTCAAGTTTATATGATGAATGTATCAATATGTGCTTGATGGTATACAAGAAAAGTAAAGACTCAGATGTATATTGTTTTGATCCTGAAGTTAAACCTCTATATAAACAATTGTCAAAAGCATTTTGTGAAATGCATGCAGATGATAAATGCTTTTAAGAAAATTTATCTTCAAAGAAAATTTATTTCAAAACTTGAAAAGGATATTAATGATCTAAGTAGTGCTTTAGATTCCTTAAAGGAAGAGTGTGCGTCTCTCGTTGATGAGTGTTTTAGAGTTTCTAGTACTTAGCTAAAAGGATTGTGTTACTTGTCCAATTTTAAAACATGAAAATAAAAAACTCAAAGGACAATTATCATAAACTATTTCTCTATCTAATACTAGTTCTACTTCTTCAATTGAAAAAGGGGCCGATTTTGAGGAAAACTCTCGCTTTGCTAGAAGAAATAGAAAGATTATTTCATCTAAATCGACATACACTTATATTGGTTAAAAATGTCACATTAGGCATCTTTTCCACATTAGGAATGTCAAAGTTCCTAATGGTATCATGGCTTGGATACCTAAGTATTCTTTAACTAACCTGCAAGGACCAAACAAAAACTGGGTACCTAATTTAACCTAATTAGCATTATTGTATTGGTTCATGCATTATTTTAGTTTCCATTCTTAGAAGTTTTTGTCACGTGGTTTTGTTGATGTGTAGTTGAATCTATTTGCGTATTTTGTTACATCTAGCGTGTCTATCTTCTTATTCGGTATTATATCCTTTGATGTTGTATAACCTTCTTAGCTATTTATAATTTATTTTTTATTTGGAATATGGTTCGTGTTATTGTTTTTTTTTTGCGTTTAGGCACATTAGCATCTATCTCTTTTAGATCTTGTCACAGGGGGGATTTTTAATGTAAGTCTAGATTTGTGCAATGTTTCAGGGGGGCATAAGTGAATGGAGAACAACATTGGTCACACTTTTCTTCTACTTATAGTTAAGTCAATTCCAATTGCAAGCTTGTCAAGCATCAAAAAGGGGTAGAGTGAAGGTTCATATCTCTGCTACCTGGTTATGGTTTTATTGCTTAGCTTTTAAGCTTTTTGTTTTAGTTTAATATCATTGAGTCTTCTAATCAATTGTGCATTTTTAGATTCAGTTTTATATCCTTATTTTTAGCATGCATGAATTAAAATGTTTGATTAGCGTGTGAGTAATATACTTTAAGTGATTTGATCAAGTTTTTGGATCAAGAACCAATTTGAGATTGATTTAAGTCATGACACTGAGAGAATCTCAAAACCTCTTTAAAATTGAAAAAAATTGAGATTTTAGGTGTGCGATTTGAATTACACATTCCATGACTCTAATAAAATGAAACAAAAACTTTCAGGAAATTTTTGAAGCTTTCGTGATTCGAGTTAAAGCTTGTACTTGATTTAAATCATTTCACCTTTTTATTCAAATCGTAACTTACACTTGACTTGAATCATTAAATAGATAATTTCTATGGTTGCCACTATCTCATTTGAATCTAATCACATATTTTAATGACTCGAATCACACATGGGTTTCTCATATGTTTCATGGCTTAATTAAAATCACTTTGGCTTTTGACTTAAATGTACTTGTTGCTTATGACTCGAACCAAACATCATTTTCACACATTTTTGTGCTAGACCTCCAACGCCTATGAAAATCATTTTCTCTCAAAAACCTTCACAATGTTAGAATACATACACTTTAAATATTGATTTGAAAACTCACAATTGACTTGTTCTCTCATATTTTCTAAGGAGTTTTGAACCTTAAACACTTGCAAAAAAATTATTTCATCTTCTACCTCATTATTTCTCCATTCTTACATGGATCTAAATCTCATCTTTAGATATTTGTTTTTTTAGGAATTTCCTTTTGAATTTAATGTTTCTTTGATGATTTGTTACGATTTCAGAGGTTTCGCAAAGTGTGTGGTATTGTGGATGGTTTTGACAATTCTAGTGGAAAAGAAGGAGGTTCTTCTCTCTAGGTTCATCTTGCTAGTACTGTGTGAAAGGTTATTAAAAGTATGGGAGTTCTTCTCAATCTTCAAATAGGAAACTGCACAAGATACAAGTAGGATTGAGTAAAGATCATTGTAGAATAGAGACTTAGGAACATGTTATTAGGACTTGAAGATTAAAGGCGATTTCGCATGAAAATTTCTCAAAGAGTCCAATTTTTAGACTTTGTAGAAGTTAAAGATCTAAAAAGAAGATTTTTATATATTCGATGTTAATTTGGATATTTTAATTTTATTAAACTCGTGTAATTTTATCACAAATATTATTGGAACACCAAGATTTTTCAATGGGGATCCAATCGAAAGTGGATCAAGCATAGGGAGGACGATATTTGAACTAATATAAATATCGTTGTACACCTCTCTCTCTCTCTCTCTCTCTCTCTCTCTCTCTCTCTCTCTCTCTCTCTCTCTCTTACATTTAATTTTCGTATGTTTTTCCATGTTTAGGTTTTTGTTTCTTAGCGTAATTTATTTTTAATTCCTGTTGGTAGCAGTTTATTATGTAAGTGTATGTTTTGTTAGAATCGGAGCCTAATTTAGTTTTATTGGTGATTAAAATATGCGAACTAGTGATGTTAGAATCATATAATAATTGAATTTATGTAAAACACACATCACATGTAATTTACAATATATCCATTTGATATAGCTACCAACTTTTTATGCATTCTCTTTGAACAATTTGTGGTAATTGTGAGTTATGTATCTGTTATCGTGATTGATTTCTAATACAAGCATAATCTCTATGTTTTTTCTTTAAGACTTCTGCACATTTGAAGAACTCTGATATTACTTTTTAAAAATGTGGTCACCCCCCTCTAGACAATTTCTTTACTCTATATTCTTACCCAACACAACTTTCCGCTTTCTCTATGCCACTGGTAGGCGTGATGACCTATTTGGACCTCCTTAAAATCTTCTCTGAGCATGAGCCTTTCCTCTTTCGTGCCTAGCTTATGTTCCCAACACTCAAAATCAGTATTTGGAACTTTTGGAGGGGCATCAATAATGTGAGCTATTATGTAGCTCCCTCTCTCTCTCTCTCTCTCTCTCTCTCTCTCTCTCTCTTCTTTTTAATTTCATTGAAATTGCATGATTAATCTATTATTTATTGCTTTCTAGAATTGCATGTCATTAGGATTTCATTCGCTAGAGGTTTAATTGTAAAAGTATAGGTTTTGTTAGAATTGGAACTTTGATTTTGTCTTATTGTAGATTGGACTGAAAAATCATGGTTACAAAATCCACATAGTGTTGGTGTTGTAAAATCATACTTCTCATGTAATTTTTCAATCATTCAATATAACTTGTCAGCTTGTATAATGGTTGAACTTGTTGGTAATGTTTCTTGTACTATGAACTGTATAAGTCATTGCATGCCAATTTCAATCTATAAGCATAATCACTATATTCGCTAAAAACTATTTCGCCTATGAAAAATCATCTTCGTTTTATAACTCTGATCAAAGTTTTAAAAACTATTTTTAATGGAAGTTTTAATTAGGAGGTCAATTCACCCCCTTTAGACAATTGAGTACTCCATATTCTCGTCCAACAACTGGACGAAGAGTTTATCTTTTGATCAGGTCTAAGTGACTCAAAATTTTGAGAATATGAGTGATGACGGTCCGAACGGAGTATGTAATAGAGAACCACTTTTTAAAGGCGAGAATTATGCTTATTGGAAGGAATAAATGTGCGTGCACTTAATGTCAGTTGACAAGTATCTATAGGTAGAAATTACCGACATACCTTTTGTTCAAAAAAATAAAGTCGATAATTCTGTTAAACTCCTAAAATATTAGACCGATGATGAAACCAAAAGGGCATCATATGATTTGAAGGAAAAAATATACTTATCTTTGTATTAAGTACTAAAGTATATTACTCTATCTCACATCACAAGAGTACACAAATAATATGTTCTTTAAGCCATTTACAGGGGAACTAAAGACGTTAAGGATTATAAAATCAATATGTTGACAGAGGAGTGTGAACTTTTCCAAATGGAACCCAGTGAATCAATGGAATCCATGTAGACTCGTTTTCTCCATTTAATCAAAAAGTTAGACAAGATGGGAAAACCATTTTCTAAGAAAGATTGTGCTAACCAAATTTTAAGGTCTGTGTGTAGCGAATGGAAACTAAAGGTTACGACCATTAAATAATCGAATGATCTTAATAATTTGGATATTACAAATTTGTTTGGAAAGCAGGAAAAATATGAGAAAGTATTGAAACAGATCGCTGCAAGCGAAATAAGCGGAAAAGAGAAAGAGAAGGTCAAAGAATAAAATGGGAATATTTACTTGAAAGCTTAGTCCTCAAAGACAAAGAAATCCAAGGAAGGAAGTGATATTTATGAAGAATAATCTTATAAATAGGAATATGTGAGGTTATTTGTCAAGCGCTACAATCAATATATGAAGAAATGTAAGCTCAAACATTCTGACCAAAATCTGATTAATCTCAAGAAATATCATTCGCAGAAGAAGAAACATCAGAAAAAGGAAGAAGATGTCACATTCGTTGCATATGGAAAGCCAGGTCATTATTAAACGACGTGTCTAATTCTTAATAAACATTATAGAGGCTATATTGCTTGGGAAGAATAAGATGGGAACTCCTCTTTATCTTCCAGGTCAAGTTTAGATGATGAATGTGTCAATCTGTGTTTGATGGCACACAAGAAAAGTGAAGATTCAGAGGTATCTTGTTTTGATCCCAGAGTTGAACCTTCGTATAAACAATTGTCAAAAGTATTTAGTGAAATGCATGCAGGCGCACTAAGTGATTTAATAAAATTTATTTTCAAATAAAACTAAGTTCAAAACTTGAAAAGGATATTAATAATATAAATAGTAATTTAGATTCCTTAAAGGAAGAGTGTGCTTCTCTCGTTGATGAATGTTTTAATGTTTCAAATAGTTTAGCTGAAAATAAAATAAAAACTCAAAGGACAATTAGCATAAGTTATTTCTCTATCTACTACTTGTTCTACTTCTCTAATTTAAATAGGGATCAATTTTGAGAAAAAACCTCGCTTTTCTAGAAGAAATATAAAGAGTATTTCATCTAAAGTACCATTTCATTATTGCGGTGACAAAGGTCAAATTAGGAATCTTTGCTACATTAGGAATGTAAAAGTTCCTAATGGTACTATGGCTTGAATACCTAAGTATTCTTTAACTAATCTGCAAGGACCCAATAAAAATTAGGTTACTATTTCTATTTAATGATACTTTATGTAGGAGTGTCTGGTAATCTTAATGGATTCTTAAGACAAGTGAAGAAAGATGTATTCAATCATATTTTTATTGTATTATGCATTTTTTCTATTAGTTTTGTTGTTTTCTAACTTTACTTGCGCAACAAATTAAGTCCTAATTCATTGTAATTGATATGATCCTTTCATTCTCCTTTATCTTCATGAAGTTGCATTTTATTTATATTAATTTATCTTAATTTATCTTAATTTTTTTGTTTGCATCGTGGTCATTCAGTTATTTTCATCAGCATCAAAAATATTTTTCCTCTGCATCAAAATAATGTTTTTTTTTGTTGCATTAAATATTTTTCATCAAACTTCCCTCGCATTAAATGGTTTTTAGAATTAAAATTTTGAAGCATAACAAGTAGCATACCTTATTAGTTCAAGTATATGTTGTTGGTATTATATTTGGAGTCACTGATTAATCTCTTTGGAAGGAGTTTCCTAGTATCTTACATGAGTCCTAAATGTCTCTGATGGAAGAGCTTACCTACTTCGAAGGAATGGAAATAAATCAAGTTGAATATGGAACATTCATAATCCAAACAAAGTATTGCTTGGAGCTTCTAAAGAAGTTTGATATGCAATTCAAAAATCATCTCAACTCCCATGGAGCAAATGTGTTAATAGATAAAGATGAGAATGGGGTAGAGATCGACATTACCAAATATAAAGTTATAATAGGATCTTTACTCTATTTAAGCATGAGGGGACATATATTATGTTTAGTGTGTGTCTATGCGTTAGATTTTAGATGTCACACAGGGAATCCCACTTTAAGATCGTAAACAGAATTTTGATGTATCATAATGGAACCTTACATCACAATCTTTGATTTCCCAAAGGTAGAGAATATAGATTATTAGGTTTTTTCCGATTCTGATTTTGGTGGTTGTAAATCGGATAAGAAAAATATTAGTGATACCTGTCATATTTTTGGAATTTATTTGGTTTCTTGGCATAGTAACAAGCAGCATAGTGTTGCTCTTCCTACCGCTAAGGATGAATACATAGACGTTGGTAATTGTTGTGCACAAGTCCTATGGCTAAAGTAGCAATCATTCAACTACAATTGAAAACTCAGTTGCATTCCTATTAAATGCGATAATACTAGCATAATAAGCCTCACTACGAATCTTGTAATGTACTACACATATAGAAGTCTGACACCATTTCCTTAGGGATCATATTGAAAATGATGATGTTAATTTTTAATATGTAGATACGAAAAATCAATTATCTGATATTTTTACAAAATTGTTATCCATAAAACCTTTTCATAAGATACGTCGGAAATTTCAAATCTTGTATTCTTCGTGTTTTAAATGGATTTGGAGTCCTATTTCATTTTATTTTCTATTTGAATCATGTTGTACACTAACATCTTATTGAAGAAAGTCATACTTTAACCAACCCTATTGGTTTGTTTCTACAAATCTTATATACTTTTATATCATTCTTTGCATTTTGTTCATTTTTTTATAAGAATTTTGTCATTTTTTATTTGATCTGTAAATCATTCTGAGTTCTGCCTGGTGTAAAATTTCTATAGGTTTGAGGTCAGTCCGGTAAAAATCTCAGTTTTTTTTCGTCGTTAGCCAGTGTAAAACCACTGTTCAGTTTAGAGTATAGCCAAATTTAAACTCCATCTTGGTTCGAGATATGCTCGTGTAAACTCTTTGTTTGGATTAGAGGCGAACTTATCTAAGCCTTGTTCAGTGTTTGGTTAGAAGTCAACCTAAAAATTTCATTGTAAAAGAGGTTTTTGGCACATCATTTTAAGGCTCTCAAGTTTAGTGGATACTCACAAGAATAATTTTTATGGACTAGAGTAGGTCATCTTAAGGCCGAAGGTATACATTTCTCTGTAGTTATTCTCTCATTCAATAAAATTCAGTTTACATGAGATGTGTAAATCGGAACTTTTTCAGTTGAACAAGAGATAATATATTACAAAATTTATACTTTAAACAAATGTAATAATGTTTAGAATCTCAATCTAATAGTGATCTAAACTTTATACATAAAATCATAAATAATACAGTAAAGCCTAATATCACGAGATTCTAAAAAAACGATAAACCTAAACATGATATTCAAAACAAAATATATAAGAGAGAGAGAGAGAGAGAGAGAGAGAGAGAAAGTTGGGGATAAAGTACACCAGATTTATAGTGGTACGACACCTTATCCTTGCTTATGCCAATTCCACTCTTCCATGGTTTTCCATTGAATGTTTAATGTTCTTCTAATATGATTTTGAAATATTTTACACATAGTCTTAATACAATCAGGAATCAAGATAATGCTGAAAATAAATGATCTTTAATCTGAATCCTCTTTAAGTGTATATAGTGTCTGACACTGGTTCCCATAAAATCTTTACTCTATATCGACTTAAATATTATAGTTTGAAGAATCAATGTCTAGGATTTTGTTTTGCAGCGACCTCTAACTCACCATTATCGGTTCCCTGAGACTTGAACCGTGTGAAGATGAGAAAAACTCTAGATCTGTCTGTAGCAGCTTCCATACAGCTATACTGAAGCAAGCTAGGAGAGAAAAAACTCCTTACTTTTTCGATGCATCGTCGATCCCAGCCACAACCACACAAAGATACCAACCTTGAAATCATCCAAATATCCTCACAAAGCATTATTCAAAAACTAAGCTCCTCACTCAGATCTCACACCCTAGATTGAGAATCTAATCCAAACAACAATGGAAAATGCAAGTGGTTGAAGATGAGAAGAGATTTCAATTGCAAACTCAGAACAAAACTCAAAATGCTTTTTAAATTTTGAGATAAAATGTGTATTATATGTTATAAATCATAGAATGTTGTAAGAAATATTTGGAAAAATGATTTATATATGTGTTGGAGATAAGGCACAAAGATGAGAGAAAATACCTATTTGATTTGAGTAACGGGAAATTGGCACAGTGAAGTCAAGAGAGTGAATGACTTGAATCAAGACTTATAAACTCATAAAATTTGTCTCATGGTTCGAATAAAGCTCTTTACGATTCAAGTAATGTTATTCGATTCACACAACTCTATGATTTGAATCAACATAATGTAACACCCTATTTTTTATTAGGTATTTTATTATATTTTAATTGTTTGAATTATGTATTTTGATGATTTATTTTATGGTTGGGTATTGACGGGGTATGTGTCCTTGAGTTAGGGGTATAGAGGGATGATAGAAGTAAGTAGAATAATTTAGAATTGTTTTGATAATTAAAAATAATATTTTATTCATTTTTATTATATTAATTAGTGAAGATAAAATATTTGGGTCAAATATGAGAAATTGAGAAAGTTAGTGGGAGGAGTGAATATGAGATGATTAAGTTTGGGCAAAGTTGGTGATTTGGAAAAGTTTACCATAAAAATTAAGAGGAATCTAGGTTTAGGGAGATTTTCACAGTACGTGATATTTGAGAAAAAAGAGTAAAGAGACAAGAGGCAAGGTGATCAAGAAAAAAGAGTGAAGATCTCAATTTAGAAATTTTGCAAGGAATTCAGGTAAGGGTGAGATCCTGTTCCAATAGTAATGGGTATGGTAGAATGGTAGAATGGAGGAACCTTTAACCTCCTTAGGATTGGGTATTTTGATTCATAATTTTGAATTTGGATGCTATGATAATCGTTATATAATGATTATATGATGAATTTTGTGTCCCTTATGTGCGTGTATTTTTCTACTTTTATGATTGAACATATATCTACTATTGTTGCAATTTCGAAGGTTTTAAGCATAATCTTAAAACTATGATTAAATGATTTAATAGTGTTAAAACTATAAATTTACTTTAGATAATTAGAGTATTGCATGAGTTGTAATTTTCTGAGCATTTGCCTTTTTACGAAATCGAAAACGGAGGTCCGGAAGGCCTTCAACGATGAAAAGCGCAGAAATTTCTGCATACTATCCATCACGATCGCGCTCAGCGCGGGAGCCTATTTTTGTGTTTTTCGATCGAAATCATTTTGGCCATAACTTTTGATTCGTAAGTCCAAATCGAGTTTCATTTGAAACGTTGGATAAATGAAATGGAGAGCTATAATTTTGTTTCAGGGATAAAATAATTTTGATGATTATTTCATGGACTTTTTTGGGGTTGAAAAAGATGAAAATTGTGTTGGAAATTTTAGAAAACAACAACTTTTTAGTAACGCTTTTGTGCACGGTTTTGATCATAACTTTCAACTCGTGAATCATTTTAGGTTGGGGTTTGAAGTATTAGAAAGCTGACTCTTATAGATATGACATGATGATGATAAGTGAATTGTTTAAGTATTATTTCTATGCCTACTGTGTTAGGTAAGTTTTGTTCATATGTTCGATTAATGAATTGTTGATATATCCCGACGATTTTGATCATAACTTTGATTTCATAATTTCGATTTTGATATCGTTTGAAGCGTTAGAAAGCTAATGTTCATACCTATAACATGGTAGTGATTATTGTTATGTTTTAATAATATTAACTTGCCTACTATGTTAATAAATGTATTGGTTTATACGTTCGGTTGATGAATCGTTGCATTGTTGTAATATCGTGGTGTGATAATTATGTTGTTATGTCGATGATGTTAAGATGTTGACGAGTTGCTACTGATTGTTGATATTATTCATGCGGTAACATGAATTGGTTGTTGCATGATGAATGATGTGATGCATAAATGATGAGATGTGTGTGGGGATCCTTTAGGTGAACCTTTTTGTGTTAATGCATGTTATGTGAGAGTCATGCATCTTGGTGTACGGGCTTCGGTCCAATTTTGGTGAGCCTCGATTCTATGGTGATGGATCGAGTGCGAGTAACTAATTCCTATTATGGGGGATTAGTGAAGCGTTACCTATGATGATGGTAGCGATTTTGGGGTGCTTTGTTTCCTAGAGAGAATCGATCCTATGATGGGGATCATGGAGTGAGATGAATCTGAGTGTTCATATTTGGTATCACATGCATGTCGAGTCGGTGTTGAGTACATTGCATAAGTGTTGCATTTGTATTGGTTGTTATTGATGTGTTGTTGGATGAGATGTTGTTGCATATGATGTTAATTATAATTGAGATATGGTTTAAAATATCTGTTACGTCGGGTTTTTAGAAAAACCGAGAGATTTAAATATATAAAAAATTAAAAATTAAAAAGGGCTTTTGAAAAAATTGATTTGAAAATATTAATGCAAAATATATTATCTCTTAATTGGATCGTGTAGCCGAGGTTAATACTAATAAAAAATGAAGGAAAAAAATTAACAAAAAAAAAAGGAAAACTAGAAAGGTGTCAACTGAGATTCAAAGCAAGCTTTCTTATGGTTATAGTCTCTCTATTTTTAAAAAAATCGAGAAAATATATAGTATATTATTTTTTAAATAGAACATGTTGCTCTCAGAATATATCCCCTCGATTTTTAAATATTTAAGATAAAAATTTTGTCATAAAATATCTTATTTATTATAATGACAATTACTATCTTATTTATTATAATGATAATTACTTATAAAAAAAGTTCTAATTTTATTACAACTTCGGTTCTTAGATTGGTTGCTTTAACTCCAAACTAGTTGTTTACCAACTATATTTTGTAAGTCTCTAATTGCTAATCTGATTTGTGGTTGATATTTATAGTTTAACAATCAATTTTTTTATGTTTAATAATAATAGTGCAAGGGAGTCATTTTCACTAAATTATAGGCCAAAGTTCTAAGTTAGCAAATTATTGGGCAGTGAATCTTTAGTTATTAATTTAACCGATATAACATGATGATATTTTTCATAGTATTTTAAAAATTTAGGTTAATTCCTTACAATGATAAATATCTTGAAACATATCTAAAATATAAGAGACTTTATGTTCTTAATAGTGTAATTTTATTTAAAGTATTAAAAGTCATTACATGTGTTCTAATGGTTGAATTCAAATCAAATTTATGATTTTTTTCTTTAGTACATTTATTTATATTTTTCTGCATGCGTATAACTTATAAAATAATTTTAAAAATCTTTATTATTCTTGTCCTTGTTAATAGAAATATGTTCTTTTATCTACTATATCATAAAAGATGATGAAGAAGGATTGAGAGTCAGAAACTTTAAGATGTTTAACGAGGCCTTGCTGTTCAATTTGCAACATCATGCTTTGGAGGGGAGGCTTTGAGTGGTTCTAAAAAATCCTCAATACATTAATTTATTGGATAGGAATTTTTAGTCGAGTAATAATTGGTTTGCGAATAATATTTCGTTAAGAATTGGAGATGGTTTGTCGGTTATGTTTTGACATTATCGTTGGTTTGGGAGTGTTCCGTTAAGGGAGACCTTTCCGCTGCTGTTTCGGGCGTGCTTGCATAAAGATGCATCGATTGTTGACCAAGGAGCTTTGCTTTTTCAGTGAATCTTGTGGATCACGCCGAGACCGATAATCAAAGTGGTGAGTTATTGGAGATTTTGAATGGTTTATCTCGCTCCCTTGGCACTCATGATGTCTTTAGCCGGAGAAATAACATTGATGGTATTTTCTCGCTGTTGTTATTCAAAATTGAATGTTGTGGTTGAGGAGGAGAATTTTGAAGTCGAAGTGTTGAAATAGGTTTGGTATTCTTGTGTCCCTTCTAAAATTAAGATTTTTACTTGGAGAGCTTTGTTGGATTGGATTGGATTCCAACTAGAGAATAATTTGCAAGGAGAGGTATCTTTCATATTAGTCATGATATGGTTTATGCATCTTGTTTTGTCGAAAACGAATCCATCTTTCACTTGTTTTTTTGAACGTAGAGTTAGTAAGAAGGTTTGGGAGAGAGTGTTTATTTGATTAGGTTTGGAGGAGGTAAACTCTACTAATTGTATTCAAAATTTCATTGATTTTCAGGTAATTGAGAGAAGGAAGTTGAATAGGTCTAAGACGAGTTTGATTTGGATGGCAACGGTGTGGAGTATGTGGTTAATGAGGAACGTTTTAATGTTCAACAATTTTATCACTTCTATTGACGATGTTGTCTTTAAGATCAAATTCTTATCTTGATTTTGGCTAGTTTATGGTAGCAATTCTAGAATAAAGTTTAATTATCATGTTTAGGGCGTTTGTCTGTGATGGAATGTCATAAACTTGTAATTTGTTTTGAGTTTGAATACCCCTTTATTCTTTATTTTCATATTTGATTATAAAAAAAAGTTAGATTAATTCTTTCTTTTTTCTTGTAAATAGAATATTTTTTAAAAATAAATATTGATTAGAAAATTATTACCAAAATTAATAATTAAAAATTAAAAACAGATGTCTCACATCTTATGCCTGAGTTAATCTCTATAATTAAAAAGAATGCGCAAAGATGAGTAAACATATGTATCATGTATTTATTAATATCACATTTTAAATTTTACAACACCATAGAACATATTTATACAGGGTTGTATTATTTTTATAAGAACAATCAAGTGTCCACCCTGTTTAGTTTATTATTTTCTCCATTTAGTTCACTGAATGCTGCCACACAAAACACAAAAAAAAAATATCAATATCAATTCAATTATAATACAATAGTAAATAAATTCGTAAAAAAAATATATAAGTAAAGCAAGATTAATTACAATTTCAACAGCTATTTTACAAAATAATAAATAAATTTTCTGTGCATTATTAATTTTGTTGACGAAAATATATTAAAAAATCTTTAAAAATAATAATTGTTGATTAATATAGAAGTAACTATTTTTAATACAATTTTTACAAGAGATATCGTCCAACTTATAAATAATTTTACATATATATTAAATATGTATGTTTTTCTCTTTATAAAATGCATAAATAAATATTTGTTAAAATGTAATCTTTATAAAGGAAGAAATATTGAGAACTTACTTATTGCAATCCAAGTTTTCGGGTATAGGTAAAGCCTTGTCAAGACCGCAACGTTTGGGAAGTGAGATAGCTAAATCCTCTCTAATGTTAGGAATCTTATTAGCCCATTCTTTTAAGCATTGACATGCAGCACGTCGTTCATCAACAGTGGTTGCTGATGATCCTACAGAGCTAATGCCATTGCAACAAGTACTTGATGGCTCCTGATCCCCACCGGTGACAAATGACTCACAAGAAGATACAGATGTCTTTGCTTTTTCACAATCAAAACCATGCACTTGCTCCATAGTCAGGAGCAATGGAACTAGCAATATAAGAATCATACTCAACTTCTTCATCTCGTTTTCTTAAACTTACTTGTGTTTCAATGTATGATATCAATATTGAAATGTGGGGTGTATATATATAGCTCAAGATTGCCATTTATTTTGTCGATACTTGAAGAAAGTATTTGCCACGATTGGCATTCTATTTTTTTGGGTCAGTGTGAAAAAACTTTCAACATTGCACATCTATTAATTCTTTTTACTATTTTTCATCAACAAACACAAAGTCTGATATCATATAAAGTTTAAGAAATATTTGACATTTAACACGCGTCATCAAAATTCAAAAATAATGAGATAAAACAAAATTATGGATAAATCAATCTCCTTTTCACATTTGCGTAAATCATAAGAAACCAAGTACTAAAAAATAAATTGTTAGGGGTTAATTCGGAGAATCAACACCTAGAAGTATTTTATATTTTCGGTTTTTTCTTATAAGAACAACACATTTTTGTAAGAGACACATCACATACTTACTTAAAACCTTAAGATTTTTTTTGTGAGTTGTAATGTGTCTCTTATAAAGGTGTGTTGCTCTTATAAATAAAACCCCAAAATAAAAAATGCTCTCTCTCGTGTTTGTCGTACCCAAAATTTGTCTTCTCCATTTTATTCTTCACTCAACCTTGAACTTGAGATTCATCTGCGCACATTCATGTTTCATTCATATGCACCATGCATTCATGTTAATACAAGCATCACAAATTCAAAGTTGGTGACTTAATTCAAACTAGAGTTTGGTGTGAGTATTGGAGTGTGGCTCATCATATGAGGGGAAATCCTGATTCCATGTCCTCTAGGGTCTGGATTCATGGAGTTCATATCATGACATCAAAACCCTAAATCTTGGTGCTTGAGACCTTGGGGATCGATTGCATCATGGCATTCACTCATATGGTCTGCTCTAATTGTTGATCCATAACTTGGGTCACTTGTCTTGGGGCTTGTGTGAAAGGGCCCATTGCTTGTTTTGGGGTCATACATCACGTGATTTATCTGGGAACATGGTATTAAACATGAAACACAGATTGTGGATGTTTTAACTTTTCATGTCCATGGGTGTCATACCCCGATTTTGGTCCTGAATTTTTTCCATTTTTTTATTTTTATTTGGCACTTGGCCTAAAGTTCATTTGCATACATTCATGACCAAAGGCAACCATCCATTCCCAAATCCATATTTTTTGATAAACATTAGTCATTATCTAGTTTTGATCATGGTGTTTTTTGATTATAAAATGGATTCTAACTATTTGACTTTTTAATTTTCAAATTTGATTTTAATTTCAAATTAAGTCTAATTCCAAATTTCAATTTAATCTTAATTGTGTTTTTACTAATGATTCAAACTCTAATTGATTTTTAACTTCCAAATAAAATGTTAGAATTTGACATCAAAGTAGTTTTAACAAATTATAGATTAATTTGATTTTAATTGGTTTTTTTTTTATTCTTAATTGACATTTAGATTAGTTTTGGATTATTCCTAAAAATCCATATCCATTTTATAACCAAACATGATCCATTTTCCATCCATAGTTCATTTCAAATCAAAATAGTACATACACTCATTTCATAACATTCAATAATATTTAACTTTCAAACATTTCCAAACTCATTTTCATACATACATTTTCATTTAATATTCAGGCATAACAATGCATCACATCCATATCCTACAACTAACTTCTACATTACAACCAATTTCCAAATTTCATCAAAAAAAAATCACAACCAAGATATAACCATAATTCACATCTAATCCCAATTTCAATCCAATTCCACAAGACAAGTTGCTTCCGCTTTCAATGTCACGTTGCAAGCCTTTTGTTCCAACATCATCTTTCATGTGCTCATGACCAAGAAGCCTAACAAAGCATGAATGAGGTCAGAATATGTCAAGCTTTCCATACGCACATGCTGTTTAAACAAAGCTAAAAATGCAGTGCAAGAACAAACATCAAACCAAGCAATAAGGAATTCCAAACAAGAATATGTCATGAAACAAAAGAAACTAAGTTGCATCAACACAGGATTAATAAAATAACAATACCATACGCAAGCACTATTAAGTGAGCAAATCATAAGTTCATCCCAAGCATACCGTATATACAAAGAAGTTGGCACTCGGGTTTTGTTACAAGAAGAGAAGGATTACCTTTTGTTTTAAGTGATGGGTCGTTTGAATTTAGCCTTGAAGAACCTTTAGCTCTCACAGTAGAAAGTCTTCAAAGCTTGCACTGTCGGCGATCTCTTGTGGACAACCGTTGAAGCATTGAGAATTGAGAAAGAATACCTTGCTGTCGTTGTTAATTTTGCTGTCAAATGCGATGTCGTCTAGTGATTTAACCGCTGCAGCTCCAACAACTCTAAGGGCTACATCAATATCCTGCAATTCTGCACCAGTTTCTTTGCACGGATGCACAATACGATGTCCATTATTACAAAATGATAGGTAATTATTTTCTGTTACCTGCTTCATGAAAGCTTTCATATCACAGGCAAGGCCTACCTCAACTCCCTGTAGAGCTGTACTAGCTTCTTTGCACGGATGCACAGTTGCATTTTCTCTGTCGGCAGAACTTTCATCTCTTGTTCCTCCCGCTGTTAGATACCCAAAAGTGCTTATTTGAGCTATCAAATATGGGTATCTTTCACTCCATTTCCTTGCTAAATTGTCAAAACCACCTTTGTTTTAGATGAAATGCAATACATTGATAAACGATCTTGGTACCTTTGATTTGTGTGTTATTGTGCAGGAAGAAGGCATGAAATACACTACGCCAAATAAGGGAAAAGAGGGCGCTTATTTTGGCCTATAACAGCGCTTTTAAGCGCCCTCTAATCTGGCGCTGGCATAGGTAAAGACAGCGCTTTGTTTTCCTGGAGAAAGCGCTGTCTAAAGGCCCACATTATAGTGCGCTTTATGAAAAAAGCGCCCTCTGGAGTGGTCCATAAAGGGACACCTTAGAGGGCGCTTTCTGGAAAAAGCGCCCTCTAAAGTTGTCAATGTAAAGTGTTTAGAGGGCGCTTTCTGGAAAAAGCGCCCTCTAAAGTTGTCAATGTAAAGTGTTTAGAGGGCGCTTATTTTTTTAAAATAACTAACACTTTAGAGGGCGCTTTCTGCAGAAAGCGCCCTCTAAAGTTGTCAATGTAAAGTGTTTAGAGGGCGCTTTCTGGACAAAGCGCCCTCTAAAGTTCTCAATGTAAAGTGTTTAGAGGGCGCTTCCTACAGAAAGCGCCCTCTAAAGTGTTAGTTATTTTAAAAAAATTTGTTTGAAAAACAGTGGATATTTAATTGGTAACCTGTTCGCATGCTGCAAAAGTGTAAAATTCATATTGATTTCATCCTTTAATCCAATGTTATACACCATTAATCCATTGATATATACAACATGAATCCATTTATATACAACATTAATCCTCCATATATACAACATTAATATATGATTCTTTGATCAACAATATACAACAACATATTCATGATTTAGTAAAAGTACAACAACAATATACAACATATATACAACAACAGCATACAACAACAACATTTCATACATATATGTACAACAATATACAACCTAGCTATATGATTCTTTGATCAACAATGAATTGACACAATTCATCCTTCATTTCATCCAAATGAGCTCTTGAGTAAGATTTGTATTCCTCAAAGTACTACAATTAAGAGAATAAAACATATTCATGATTTAGTAACAAATTAGATTAGTTATCCGATAATATTAAAATAAACCCTAAGTTATTATTCCATACCATTTTTGGGATGTCTATACGATTCAATGCAATGATATCTCTCATAAATCTCAATACAAAAAATCCGCAATCGACCGAATTATTTTGCTGAGGACACTACACAGAAAAACAAACAATATATATATAGTTAATTTCTTACAAACACTATTATAAGCAAAAAAACAAACACTATTATAAGCAAAAATAAGATACTTAATATATACCTGAACTCTGACCCAGGTAATGTCCTTCCTAATGCGGTAATTCTTTTTCGATCTAAATTTTATTATTGCCCTAACAAAATAAAAACGTATATTGAGATCAATTTGACAGACATAATTAAATATAGAAATACACACGAATATTTAGGGGAATTTCACTTACGTGTCAACCGTCTTCTTCAAACCCGGATATTTACTCCAATCACCCGATAACGAATCGAGATAATACACTATTAGTCTCGAAAGATCCATAGCAACCAACACCCAGTGGCCACTGTAAAATAAAACAAAAATTTAGATGAATGAAAATTTTCTACGTAAAAGATATACATAGATTAGAATGAAATTATTAGAAAGAAAATCTAACCCGTTGCCAGAATTAAACGGTAAAAAATACAAACTGCGTGTAGTATTATCGCCGGCCGCCATGAATCTATCGACTAGATCATTCTTTACGGATGTTGGATTTTTCGATATTAACGTTGCGTTGACACGGGAAGCAGCAATAAAATTGAAACGGTTACACAATTCAGTTCCCCGCATCAATTTGTCATACATATACCTTAAATAGAAACATAATAAATATTAGACTACTCTTTGAAATGTGTAAATAAATTGTTCAACTAAGTAAATTATAGATTGATCGGAGTACCATATGTATGTATGAATGATAGCGATGCCCAATTCGTCGTGCTCAAAAAGTTGTTGCATGTCCTCCTTTCCAATTATTTCGAAATGAGCTTTTCCGAAAACACCTTCATCAAAATCTATACTACGAATGGACCCGTCCATAATATCGGACTCTTCCACCATTTTCTCAAGACGCATCATAATTTGAGATTTTGTCCCGGCCGTCGTTGGAATATCCTTCGTTGGAATATCCTTCGTTGGAATATCCTTCGTTGGAATATCCTTACCATCGCTTTTCAACTTTCGACCGGGAACCTAAAAATTCATATAAAATAAATCATTACTTTTTGTGATGCAAAAGAATCGTTGTGTATATAATTCAATGGGTATATATATTTGTACCTCTTTTTGAGATGCAACCGACTCGATGCGTCTTGAAACCCCTTTACCAGCTTTAGGGGTGGGTCTTGTAGGAGTCTAACATTACCATGTAATAAGGATTGATTAAATATCATAATTGTAGCTGAATTGAAATGTGAATTCTAAATATTCATAATCATTTAGAACATATATACCTCGGCATCAGGGAAAATTAGATCTGACGGCCAACCAACAAAGGATCCGACTGCATCTCGCATCAACGTTGTCTCTGAAACAACGTCGGGTAATGGTAGACGGGCGTCCGTATCTAATACGAGGTCAACCGAAACTTTCATAAATCCCACCGGGAGGGGATTATGGTGAAGTAATTCACCCGAAGTATTGTGCACTTTTCCCTTGCCAACCATGCGATAAGTTGGTGACGATAGATACAGCTGACAAGGTGAAATGCCCTAAACCAATAATAAATGTTATTGTTAACTTGTATATGTGTCAAGTAAAAAAGTGCTATTTTAATTTCATAATAACATATATAATTACCTCGGGAAATTTCGGTTGATGATTGATACTAGCTCGGTCACTAGTATCTTTTGCCTCGGAAGCGCACCTTTCCTCTCTATACCTTGCATTCTCGTTTTGCAGTTGGAGTACTTGTGCCCTTAACTCCGCCAAGGTCTCCATCACCTCTTTGTTGGTAGGATTTTTTGTTTTTGTTTTTTTATAAAATGACGACGGAGTCACACCAAAACTCTTACCCCTCACACGACCGGAATACTCAGGAACATTTAGTACTCGACTAAGTACGCTCCTGCAATCCTGGACCTCGGTTGAAGGTACGGTTTGGGATAAAGTCTCCTGAAATATTATTAGAGGAGATTAAAAATGAATTATATGTCTAACAAAATTTTCGATATAATTAAAGAAATAATGTTACATATACTTACACATTCGTCATAAACATTTTGGACCGCTTCAACGACAGCCCCATCCTTCCCAACCCGAGCAGCCTTCCATAATACGTGGTCCGGAAGAGATGTTGCGTCACTTTTCTCCTCGGCTAGCTACACATTGAATTAGATTATAAGATCATCAATTATAACATATTGTGACAATGTATAAGCTCATAGCATTTGAATATACTCACAATTCTTTGTTGTAACCGTGCATAACCCGTACGCCCTTTTTTGTACGGATACGCGGGTTTTGATGCCCTTTTCCTATTTATGTCGCTTACTTCCTGGATAAAAAAGTTTAAGGCATATTAGAACCAAGTAACTTAACAATTGTATAATACCATAATTAATAGACATTACATGGAATTTTTCGTTTCTTCGTTTGGCGACAAAGTTATCCCATTCATCGGCTGAAATAATCTCGGCATACTTCATTGGCCGTTCTCCTTCAACAAATTTTCCTTCCTCATCCTTGAGAAATTTGTTGCACAAAAAGGATCGAAATCCTCGGAGTCTTTTTCCGGCCAATTGAATACAATATTTTTGCCGGCTTTCATCGATGTGAAAGGATCTCTAAAAAACATACAAATGGAGTGTGTTATTATAAAGTAATATTATAACAATATATGGTTAACAAATAGTCAACAAAAAAAACATATAACAATATATGGTAAGTACCTGTATCTCCGACCATATTTTTTCCTTGCCAACCTTCAAGTCCGGACTTCTCCAATTATCACATGTAATCGGAATATGTTGGCGAACAAGGAAACCAATGTAACTTGCCAACATTGAACCGTTAGGCTCAATTAGTTGGTCTTCAGCACTCCAATGTACTTCAAATTTTACACCCTTGTCTCTTGCACGAATGATTGACTTCATAACAGTCAATCCTCGTTTGATTTCTTTTTCAACATTATTACGTGATTCATTCGCGGCATGGGTATCGTCTTGGTTAGCCATTTTATCTGTAATATAGAAATGATTCAATAAGACCCAAGTAAGACAATGATTCAATACGTGAACACATTTACTGCATGCACAAACTTACTGCATACACATTTACTCACACACACCTACTGCATGCAAAAGACCAATGCAAACTTATGGTGTTTGGAACATGAACAAACTTGCATCCATAATCATCAAACTTCCAAGCACAAGCTCAAACACACTTCAAATATATCAGTTTTCAATCAGAAATAAAAAACTCAGTTTGCCTTAAACAACATTAATCAACATAATGCACAAAATGAAAAACTAAGTTTAGAAAATGCCCTAATCAAACACATGAAGAAAGTGAACGGTAACGATGGAGAAGAGAAATACCTTAAAGGTGACGGTAACGATGGAGAAGAAAGTGAACAGTGACGGTGGAAGAGGTTAACGCAGTGAACGTGAACGGTGAGGGAGGGAGAACGAACGGCGACGATGACGGTGAGGGAGGGAGAACGAACGGAGGACGAGAGTAATCGCAGTAGAGAGTAATCGCAGTTGAGAGAAAACCCAGTTACGTAAACGAAATAGCTTATAGAGAGGGAAAATAAAGAGACATGCAGTATATGTTATAATTTTAATGTTTACTAAAGGGGACCTTAGAGGGCGCTTTTTTAAAAAAAGCGCCCTCTAAAGGGGGCCTAAGAGGGCGCTTCTGAAAGCGCTCTCTAAGGCTTTCCAAAAGCGCCTTCTAAACTGGAAATGTACATGGACTTAGAGAGCGCTTTTTCAAAAGCGCCCTCTAAGGGTAACCTTAGAGGGCGCTTTCACAAAAGCGCCCTCTATTGTTGTCCCTCCATTTTTTTTTTTGGCTTCACTTTAGAGGGCGCTTAGTTACAAAAGCGCCCTCTAAAGGGGGCCTAAGAGGGCGCTTCTAAAAGCGCTCTATAAGGCTTTCCAAAAGCGCCTTATAAACTGGAAATGTACATGGACATAGAGAGCGCTTTTTTAGAAGCGCCCTCTAAGGTTACCCTTAGAGGGCGCTTTCAATAAAGCGTCCTCTATTGGTGTCCCTCCATTTCCTCATTATTTTTTCGCTTCACTTTAGAGTGCGCTTTGTTACAAAAGCGCCCTCTAAAGTGCGCTGTCTATTCCAATAGTATGCTCCTTATTTTTTCTCTTTACTTTAGAGTGCGCTTTTGTAATAAAGCGCCCTCTAAGGGGCGCTGTCTATTCCAGTTTTTGGCGTAGTGATAATTGAAAATGAAGACACAAGAAAGTTGGCAAAGGAACCAAATAAAACAAGCATTCATCAGCTTGCTCGCTAGGCGAGGTCTGTGGCGAAGCACTCGCTAGGCGAGCGTCTAGCGAGGGTCCAGCGAAATGCTCCAGGATTTTACAGTGACAAACATGACCAAACTCGCTAGGCGAGCTTCCAGCGAACGCTGCAGCGAACGCTTCCAGACTTGGTGAAAAGCGCAGCCAGCACTCACTCGCCAGGCGAGGCTCTAGCGAGTTCCCAGCGAGCATTCCAGTAGCAAAACCTCTCAACCTCGCTAGGGCGAAGGTTGAAGCGTGTCCTTCGCTAGGCGAAGGTTTTGTTCGCTAGGCGAACATGACAGTCTGAGATAGGCTGTTTCTCTGGGCGCAGGTGCCTCATGTGCCTCAATTAGACCCTCGCTAGGCGAGCCATTCTGCTCGCCTAGCGAGCATGACAACCCAGTACAACTCTATAAGTAGCAAGGGCCACTTTTTGGAGCCATACCTAGTTTTCCATACTTTTGCACTTTTTCTAGATATTTTTACAGCATTGTTCTTAGAAGCTTTTGTGCCCTAAATTTCATTTCTCTTCATCTCTTAACCATGTTTTACAAAAAGAAGGTGGATTCCCATCCAATCTCGATTATTCGACTCGGATGTTAATCAACCTTGTTCCGAAACTTGCCGACCAAGCTACCATGAAAATGAGTAGCTAAGTCCTCCATTTGTCAAGGTTAGATGTAGATGATCACTAGCTTTGTGTGTAAATGTAAGGATCTTCATGTGTAAACTCTTTAATGGTGAATATATGATGAAAACTTTGTTCTTATTCAAAACTCTTTGTGTTGGTTTATGATCAAGAGATGTTTACCAACTCTTAACCTAGGTTTTCATCCAATCTTGTTTGTTAGCTAGAGATAGTAATGAATGATTTTGTTCACCATAAGGTTGAACCAAAAAGTTGTCATTTTGATAGGTTGTGTTAGAGATAAACAATCGATCAAAATGGGAAAACTCACAATGTGTGTTCGAGAGAAACACATTGGGAGGACTTTGTGAAATAATTTATCATCTAAAGGAGTTTATAAGATTGTTGACCGAACAAATACATGCAAAGTGATCGTTGAACCCTAACTTTGGCAATATTTCTCAAATATTCAAACCATAACTTTTACCGCATTTTATTACATTTTTATGCAAGATAACGTGACAACAACCAAAACCCTATTGTTACCTAAAGTTAGAATTAATACAACCATCGAACGGCGGTGATATCTTACAATCCCTGTGGATACGATAACAAAAACCCGACACTTAAAATTACAACTAACAAAATGGCGCCGTTGCCGGGGATTGTAAATTGATATTGCGAGCATCGCAATGGTTGCTTAATTTTTAGCTTTCGAATTTTTGACTTGTGCTTGTAATCTGTTTGGTTTAGTGTGCAGCTTACGTTTTATGCGAGGGCAAATCCCTGTGGACGAACTTCTTTTTGATCCCGAGATCGAAAGAACCGCAAGGAGGAACAATAGCAAAACGAGACGTAGGAGGCAACACGCTAGACAACGTCAAGAGCAAGGAGAAAGTTCTTCTACCACAAATCCACCACCATTCATACCTAACATGGAGCCACCACCACCACCTATTTCTACTCCATGCATAAACAGTCCAAGAAACACCGCTCAGTTTGCCAACCACACGGGAAGGCAAGCTGAGATGAAAACGGGAACTCTCAATTTATTATATGGAAGTCCATTCACCGGAATGGACCATGAAGATCCCTTTGCTTTTCTCACAAAATTTTATGAGATAGCATTGGCGGCCGGAGTGGATCAGGCTCAGGAGCTCCCGTTGTTCCGAAGATTATTTCCCCATGCTTTGCTCGGTAAAGCAAAAGATTGGTACTTAGACCAAACACCAGCCGTAATGACATACTGGAACGTGTTAGAAGAAAAGTTTATGGAAAGATTCTTCTCCCATAACCGGTTCATGGAATCAAAGACGGCCATCTCGGTGTTTGCACAAGGAATCAATGAATCCTTAAATGAAGCGTGGGAAAGATTCAAGTCCATGCTTAGGAAATGTAAAGGGCATGGATTTGATGAATTGACTCAAATCCATATCTTCAAAAATGGACTTCAACCAAATTGCAAGACGTTGTTGAATGCTACCTCGGGTGGCTCTTTATTGTCAAAAAGTGCCGAAGAAGCTACAAACATTATAAATCGAATGGCTCTAAATGATCTTCAGAGTCAAAGTCGAGGCAACTCTTTGAAGAAGTCGGGAGTGCTTGAGCTAGGGACGAACGATGCCATCCTTGCCCAAAACAAGCTCATCTCACAACAAGTGGAACTCTTAACGCAACAAATTAAAGAGTTGAGAGAACCGTCTAAAGCTAAACAAATAGCTTGTTGTGAGCTTTGTAAAGGTGAGCATGACACCGGATTCTGTCCACCTCCGGGATTCGAAGATGTAAACTACATGGCAAACCAAAGGGACTACCAACCGAGACAACAACAACAACAACAACCTTATCAACCGCACCCTCAAAATCAACAACAACATTACCAAGGGAACCAAGGGTTCCAACCTAGGAGTAACTATTACCATAACCAAGGTTATGGAGGTGGTTCTTCTAGCCGTCAAAACCCTCCCCAAAATCCTTATATACCTCAACAACAGTCGGTCGTAACTTCTAAGTTGGAAGACACATTGACGCAATTCATGCAAATGTCAATGGCAAATCAAAAAAGCAACGACGCGGCCATAAAAAATCTCGAGACTCAAGTTGGGCAACTTGCTAAGCAACTCGCGGAACAACAAACCGGTCCTTCCTTTTCGGCAAATACGCAAACAAATCCTAAGGAGCATTGTAAGGCGGTCACAACGAGAAGTGGGAAGGAGTTGATGAGTGAGAATAACAAAAGAGTTGAGAGTGAACAAAGAGAGAAAAAGAAAGAAAATGAGGAGGAAATATTGGAGGAAAATGTTGATGGTGAAGTGGGGGAGTGGAGTGAAAAGGAAGAAGTTGAAAATAAAGAAAAGAATGGTGAAGTTGAAAAGAAAAAAAGTGTGGAGATTGAGAAAAATACGATTGATGAAGTAAGGGGGGAGGAAGTGGAAAAGCCTAGATGGAGGAGTGCTAGAGTTGCAAAGGGAAAGGAGGTAGTGAGCACTACTCCAATCCAAAACCTACCTTATCCTCATGCCCCGTCCAAAAGAGAGAATGAACGGCATTACGCCCGGTTCATGGATATTTTTAAACAATTACAAATAAACATTCCGTTTGCCGAAGCCTTGGAGCAAATGCCCAAGTATGCCAAGTTCATGAAAGACATACTTACAAAAAAACGGAGGTATACGAAACCGGAGACCATCGTCCTTGATGCGAGCTGTAGTGCCATTATTCAAAGGACGCTTCCAAAAAAGAGGTTGATCCGGGAAGAGTTACTTTGCCAGTTAAAATTGGAGATATCTATGTCGGGAAGGGACTAATTGACTTGGGGTCGAGCATTAATCTTATACCTTTGTCTATTATAAAGAGGCTTGGCAACATCGAAATTAAGTCCATCCGAATGACGTTGCAATTGGCGGATAAGTCGACAACCCATCCTCATGGGGTAGCCCAAGATGTTTTGGTTAAAGTCGACAAATTCTTTTTCCCGATCGATTTTATTGTTATTGATATGGAGGAAGATGATGATGCTCCGCTCATCTTGGGCCGACCATTCATGAAGACTGCGCGAATGATGATAGATGTTGATGACGGTTTAATGAAGGTCAGAGTCCAAAATGAGGAAGTAACATTCGATCTATTCGAAGCAATGAAGCACTCAAAAGATAGAAATGATAGCTTTCGCATCGATGTGACCGAAGACGCTATTTTGGAAGTTTCAAAGCATATTCATGAGATATCTCCTATGGAGTTAGCTCTTGACGACTCATTGGAGGTTTTCACCGTTGAAGAAGAGCTAGCTCTTGAGGAATGCTTAAAGGAACTTGATAGTTTAGACGACCTACAACCGTGGGAAGTAGAGGAAGAAGACTTGAAGAAGGAGGTTATTGACGAAAAAGCACCTATTGAATTGAAAACACTACCCTCTACTTTGAAATATGTATTCCTAGATGAGACCGAGGCAAAGCCGGTCATCATAAGCAACCTTTTGACAAATGAAGAAGAAGCCCGTCTGATCACCGTGCTAAAAACAAATCAAGAAGCCACGGGTTGGACTCTTTCCGATCTAAAAGGAATTAGTCCCTCCTATTGTATGCACAAGATTTTGATGGAAGAGGATTTCAAGCCGGTAGCTCAACCACAACGCCGCTTAAATCCTACCATGAAGGAGGTTGTTGGAAAGGAAGTTGTAAAGCTGTTGGATGCGGGGATGATTTACCCGATCTCGGATAGTCCGTGGGTTAGTCCTGTGCACGTGGTTCCGAAGAAGGGTGGAATTACCGTAATCCGAAATGACAAGGATGAATTGATCCCTACTAAAGTTGCAACAGGGTGGAGAATGTGTATTGATTATAGGCGGTTGAATACCGCGACTCGAAAGGACCATTTTCCACTCCCATTCCTGGATCAAATGCTCGAAAGACTCTCGGGCCAACAATACTATTTTTTTTTGGACGGCTACTCCAGGTACAACCAAATTGCGGTTGACCCGGCCGATCATGAGAAGACGGCTTTCACGTGTCCGTTTGGAGTGTTCGCATACCGAAAAATGCCCTTTGGGCTGTGCAATGCACCGACAACTTTCCAACGATGTGTGCAAGCCATTTTTGCCGATCTGATAGAGAAAATAATGGAAGTCTTCATGGATGACTTCTCGGTATTTGGTGGGTCTTTTAGTCTATGCTTGGCAAACTTGAAAACGGTGTTGGAAAGATGTGTGAAGACCAATTTGGTGCTTAATTGGGAGAAGTGTCACTTCATGGTGACCGAGGGGATCGTGCTAGGCCACAAAGTCTCTAGAAGGGGGCTTGAAGTGGATAGAGCTAAGGTTGAAGTGATAGAAAAATTACCTCCTCCGGTGAATGTGAAGGGCATCCGTAGCTTTTTGGGGCACGCCGGGTTCTATCGGCGCTTTATCAAGGACTTCTCAAAGGTGGCTAAGCCTTTGAGCAATTTGCTCGCTAAGGACCAGGTATTTCTCTTAACTGATGATTGTTTGCAAGCTTTCGAAACTTTAAAAGAAAAATTGGTTACCGCTCCAATAATAGTCGCTCCCAATTGGAATGAAAATTTTGAACTAATGTGTGATGCGAGCGACTACGCAGTTGGAGCGGTACTTGGCCAAAGAAAAGATAAAAAATTTCATGCGATACATTATGCAAGTAAGGTTCTTAACGAGGCTCAAATAAACTATGCCACTACGGAAAAAGAACTACTTGCAATAGTGTATGCGCTAGAAAAGTTTAGGTCTTATCTTATAGGGTCTAAAGTCGTAGTGTATACCGACCACGCGGCGATTAAATATCTGCTAACCAAACCGGATTTGAAGCAAAGGCTCATCCGTTGGATCCTCTTGTTACAAGAATTTGATGTGGAAATCAAAGACAAGAAGGGATCGGAAAATTTGGTGGCGGATCATTTATCCCGCTTAGTGAATGTGGAGGTTACAGCGTCTGAGAAGGAAATCCGGGAAGAATTTCCTGATGAAAAACTGTTTAAAGTTCAAGTTAGGCCGTGGTTTGCAGACTTTGCGAACCACAAGGCTAGTGGTTTTGTGCCTCCCGACCTAACTTCGAACCAAAAAAGGAAGTTTCTTTCGGATGCCAAGTATTATGTTTGGGATGACCCGTACTTGTTTAAGTTGGGTAGTGATAACCTATTAAGGAGATGCATCACTGGCGATGAAGCGCAGAGCATCCTTTGGCATTGTCACAACTCGCCTTACGGCGGACACTATAATGGGGTGAGAACGGCCACTAAAATCCTCCAATCGGGATTTTATTGGCCCACCATTTTCAAAGACGCACACACCCATGCGCAAAGTTGTGATAGTTTCCAGAGAAGCGGTGGGATAGGTAAGAGAGATGAGATGCCTCTCCAGAATATACAAGAAGTCGAAGTATTTGATTGTTGGGGCATCGATTTTGTAGGACCATTCCCGCCCTCTTATGGGAACGAGTATATGCTTGTCGCAGTTGACTACATTTCTAAGTGGGTTGAGGCGATTGCCTCACCTCGGGCGGACGCGAAAACGGTGATAAATTTTTTGAAGAAAAACATATTTTCCCGTTTCGGAACCCCCCGAGTGTTGATAAGTGACGGAGGGTCACACTTTTGTAATGCACCGTTGGAAAGCATTTTAAAACATTACGGTGTATCACATAGGGTGACAACTCCGTATCACCCACAGGCGAATGGGCAAGCCGAGGTCTCTAATCGAGAGATTAAGAGAATTCTCGAAAAAACTGTGTCTAATTCAAAAAAGGAGTGGTCCCAAAAATTGAATGAGGCGTTATGGGCATACCGTACCGCCTTTAAAGCTCCAATTGGCCTAACTCCCTTTCAATTGGTGTTTGGTAAAACTTGCCATTTGCCGGTTGAATTGGAGCACAAAGCCTTGTGGGCCCTGAAATATTTAAATTTTGAAAATGAGTTGGCCGGTGACAAAAGGAAGGTGCAACTACTTGAGTTGGAGGAGATGCGCAATGCCGCATATCACTCAAGTTGGTTGTACAAAGAAAAGGCAAAAAAGTACCACGACAAGATGCTCCGAAGCAAAGAATTTGTGCCCGGACAGTTGGTCCTATTGTTCAACTCCAGGTTGAAATTGTTTCCCGGGAAGTTGAAATCAAAATGGTCCGGGCCATTTCGGGTGAAAGAGGTGAAGGAGTACGGGGCTATTGTCATTGAAGACATGGACAAGAAAGATAGTTGGACAGTGAATGGCCAACGATTGAAAGTTTATCTCGGCGGTCATGTGGATCGCGAGAGCTGTGCAATTCCGTTGGATGCTTCTCTGTGAGCATCACACCGTCGAGCTTAGCCGACGTTAAACAAGCGCTTGTTGGGAGGCACCCCAACATTGTAAGTATTTACTGCTTTTTCTGTGTGTTGTGATGGGATTCGTAGTGCTAACACCTTGCTGAATGAACCTGAACTGCTGCCTTTGAAAAGGCAATTGCTATCATGCTCACTAGGCGAGGCAGTAGCGAGCTGATTCGCTTGCTGCTCGCTAGGAGAAGCAGCAGCGAGCGCTGCATGACAACACTTATTAAAAATCTCAGCAGGGCACTCATTTTGGCCCAAACACAACTTTTCTGTTTTTCAACTCTGCTGAGGAAAATTTTAACCGAGCACTCTCCTCACTCTCTCATTTTCATCTCTCTCACTAACACTCTATCCCAATTTGGAAGATTGCAAACCCTACTCCACTTCACATTTCAATCAATCCGTGTAACTAAGGTTTGCCCTACTACATTTTTTGTATGTTTGAACTCTGTTATTTCCGATTTGGATGTCAATTAGGATGAGTTGTGGTATGGGAAACTTTAGGTTTGCATGTGGGATTTTAGGTTTTGCAATTGGGGATTTTAGGTTTTGCAATTGGGGATTTTAGGTTTTGCATGTAAATGTGTAATCCCCAATAGCATAGAACGTTCGTTTAATTGATAAATCATTAGGTTCTGAAATTGAAACCATTAGAATGCGGGTTTTGGGAAGATTTCTCTGAAAATGCTGCAGAACCCAAAAACCCGTAAGGTTCGCTAGCACTCGCTAGGCGAACCAGGGGCGAGCGTTCGCTGCCACTTCGCTAGGCGAAGCAGCAGCGAGCATGACAGTTCTTTAAATTTTGGTTTTGCTGTCTAATCTGTTTGGTGTGTGTTGTTTCCTGTTATATTTTGTAGATGGAATCAAGGTCTGGAAATTCAAAGAAGAGGAAGGGAACGAGCACTTCCCGTCCAGTAACGATCCAATTTGATAACGACAAATTTGTCGGGGCGAAGCAGGCCGCCAGGTACATTGCTTTGGAGAAACGGAAAATTCTTCCGGAGAAGCGATTCCTCATCAACCCCCAAGGCACAAACAGAGCATTTGTCGGGTTGATAGACACTATGAAGTGGGATCGGTTAATTTCCCCACTTGAGCATTATGACATAGCAACGGTGCGTGAGTTTTATGCAAACGCACTGCCTGATGACGAAGAGCCCTTTACTTAGATATCTAGAGTGGCCGGCCGTCCAGTTGCATTTGATAGGGATGCCATTAACCGAGTCCTTGGTGAGCCGCTCCAGCTGGGAGCTGAGGAAAGAGACACATACCACACTGATTTACGGCTTCACCGAGATGTTGAAGCCATTTCTACCGCCCTGCTATTAAGAGGGAAATCTGTTGAGCTGAACCCATCTGGGGTTCCAATGAGGTATCATAGGGAGGACATGACTCCCATGGCTCAACTGATACTGCTTTTGGTTCTGACAAACATCCAGCCAAAGTCCCACACCTCTACAGTGCCGATCCCAGTGGCACATTTGGTTCACAGTATCCTCTCCAACGTCTAGATCGATGTGGCGAGGATCATCGCTAATGAGCTTAAGTCCGTGATTGAGAGCGGGCTAAAGTCGGGGGCTCGTGTGAATTGTCCCCTAGCTTTCCCGTGCTTGATCATGCGTTTGTGCATTCAGGCAAAGGTGAAACTACCGTCTCGGGGTCAGGTAAGGATCCCGTCGCCTATCGATGACCGGTACGTGGCCAAATATTGCAGGGCCAAGAATTCCAGAGGCAGTGCAGCTGCAGAGAGTACCCGGGCTTCTGATGGTCCTGGTACTTCTACTCCTGGACCAGATCCCTACCTGCAGGTTGTGTGCGATTACAGTTTTGAATGGATGGCGGCAACCCAGCGTGCCATGATAGATATGCACGACTCTATGCAGCGGTTACAGCTGCAGGGAAGTGGTGCTCATGCCTTGATGACGCGTGAGCAGTTTCTGCTTAACGCCAACTGGCCTGTGGACAGGCCTGTGTATGGTGAGGGGGCGGGCGCTGGTGCGTCTTCTGGTGGTGCAGCTGATGATGATGATGATGAGGCTACCGGTTCTGAGGCCGGTAGTGAGGAGGATTCTGAGCCCTTGGAGGGTTAAGTTATTGTATTTTTCAGTTTTTATGTTTATTTCTATTGTATTTTCGGATTCTGTATTTTGACTTTGGTTTTGTACTTTTGGGGTGTTTTGTCCCCCACGAACAAATTTAAATTTTGAAGTTTATATTATTATTTATGTTTTAAATTTTGTTTGTTTAATAAATTTTTGGTTGATTGAGTGGCAAACCCTCTAGATTGGTTGCTCCTCAAAGAAGTACCCAATGAAGGTGCATCCGAGCTTGGATGACAATGATAAGAATAAACAAGTGAATAAGGCTAAGGTACATGGTTACCTCCGGCTAGAATTTTAGAATGCATTAAGAACTTTACTCTTTTTGGTAAATTGAATATTGTCTTTTTGCAACATAATTGAATGAATGTTTCATCTAGAACTTAAAACCACAAATTGTGAGGAAACCTCCATTGTACACTTAAATGCTGGATTCTAATAAGTTTTGTTGATTCATTTGATTCATGCTTTGTCTTTTATTATTGTGAATATGTGGAAGCAATTAGAAATGATCAAGGCACTTGTTTTCTATCGAGCACAACTACATCCAAAAACAACTTACCTGTGAGCAGAGAGAGTATTCGTTAACCCCTTTGAGCTTAAACAGTTGAATCTCAGCTTGAAATAAAGCGAGATTTCAAAAATCTTTTTTTTACAACCCGGAAAATCTTGATTATTGTTCTTTTGCCGTAAAAAGTTAAGAGCATTCACTTAGGGTGAGTAAGAAATAAGTTGGGGAGAATCGGTAAGTACCACAACTCTTGAAAAAAAAATGAAAAACCAAGCAAGCATTGAAAATAAAAATATAGAAAAGAAACATCTGTTTTGTAAATATGATGTGAAAGAAAAGAACAAAAATAGAAAGAATGAAAATGAATGCTTGCTTGGAAGAAAAATAGTGAAAAATAAAAATTGAGTTGTGAAATAAGAGTTGTGAAGGTTTCAAATAAGAAACAAATGGAACGAAGTCGAGATGTGTGAATATGTGTATAGTGAATGTCTTTTTTGCATCGGCAATTTCGTTTTCAATGGTCTTAGAAATGACCCTTGTTTGTTAACCTGACCAAGCTTCAACCGAAAAGCCCTTAGTGATCTTCGTGCTTCCACATTACCATTTATAATTGTTAGACATTGTATGAATCGAATTGATTTCTTCATTATTTGTTAGAGAGTGAGATTATTCCCGCGGTTGCAAACGCGTAAATTCTTCATTCCTTATTCAAAGAGGAGAGATAGGGTGATTCATTCAGAATAATATTGTTGTAGATAGATAAATATTTCGCATAGCTATTAAGTTTTAGTTCTTGTGTATTATTTTATTCGAACCGTTGGAAACTTGTATATGCTGATTCGCTTGTGTTTGAGCCATTTTATCCAACTTCGGAGAAACCATTTTCTTAAAGCAAATCCTCTTGTCCTTCAAGAGACATACTTTTCTTGAGGACAAGCAAGAATCTAGTTGGGGAGAGTTGTTAGATACCCAAAAGTGCTTATTTGAGTTATCAAATATGGGTATCTTTCACTCCATTTCCTTGCTAAATTGTCAAAACCACCTTTGTTTTAGATGAAATGCAATACATTGATAAACGATCTTGGTACCTTTGATTTGTGTGTTATTGTGCAGGAAGAAGGCATGAAATAATTGAAAATGAAGACACAAGAAAGTTGGCAAAGGAACCAAATAAAACAAGCATTCATCAGCTTGCTCGCTAGGCGAGGTCTGTGGCGAAGCACTCGCTAGGCGAGCGTCTAGCGAGGGTCCAGCGAAATGCTCCAGGATTTTACAATGACAAACATGACCAAACTCGCTAGGCGAGCTTCCAGCGAACGCTGCAGCGAACGCTTCCAGACTTGGTGAAAAGCGCAGCCAACACTCACTCGCCAGGCGAGGCTCTAGCGAGTTCCCAGCGAGCATTCCAGTAGCAAAACCTCTCAACCTCGCTGGGGCGAAGGTTGAAGCGTGTCCTTCGCTAGGCGAAGGTTTTGTTCGCTAGGCGAACATGACAGTCTGAGATAGGCTGTTTCTCTGGGCGCAGGTGCCTCATGTGCCACAATTAGACCCTCGCTAGGCGAGCCATTCTGCTCGCCTAGCGAGCATGACAGCCCAGTACAGCTCTATAAGTAGCAAGTGCCACTTTTTGGAGTCATACCTAGTTTTCCATACTTTTGCACTTTTTCTAGATATTTTTACAGCATTGTTTTAGAAGCTTTTGTGCCCTAAATTTCATTTCTCTTCATCTCTTAACCATCTTTTACAAAAAGAAGGTGGATTCCCATCCAATCTCGATTATTCGACTCGGATGTTGATCAACCTTCTTCCGAATCTTGCCGACCAAGCTACCATGAAAATGAGTAGCTAAGTCCTCCATTTGTCAAGGTTAGATGTAGATGATCACTAGCTTTGTGTGTAAATGTAAGGATCTTCATGTGTAAACTCTTTAATGGTGAATATATGATGAAAACTTTGTTCTTATTCAAAACTCTTTGTGTTGGTTTATGATCGAGAGATGTTTACCAACTCTTAACCTAGGTTTTCATCCAATCTTGTTTGTTAGCTAGAGATAGTAATGAATGATTTTGTTCACCATAAGGTTGAACCAAAAAGTTGTCATTTTGATAGGTTGTGTTAGAGATAAACAATCGATCAAAATGGGAAAACTCACAATGTGTGTTCGAGAGAAACACATTGGGAGGACTTTGTGAAATAATTTATCATCTAAAGGAGTTTATAAGATTGTTGACCGAACAAATACATGCAAAGTGATCGTTGAACCCTAACTTTGGCAATATTTCTCAAATATTCAAACCATAACTTTTACCGCATTTTATTACATTTTTATGCAAGATAACGTGACAACAACCAAAACCCTATTGTTACCTAAAGCTAGAATTAATACAACCATCGAACGGCGGTGATATCTTACAATCCCTGTGGATACGATAACAAAAACCCGACACTTAAAATTACAACTAACACCCGCAAAATTTAAGGACTTTCTACAGGAAGTTTTCGCAGATTCTGGCATCATTTTTCCGGGCAAGTCTCTGGATATTTCAGTAGGAGTGAAAAACTTGTGTATCTTCTGGTAGTAACATGGAACTGTTTGATGCATGCTTAACCGGAGTGTCTAAATCACAAGCAGTACAACATCAGTCCAAGCTTCTAGAAACAATTTCCTCTCTTACATCAAAACCACTGGCAAAACTAGCCACCGGGATCAGCAAGCTTTATGAAAACTTCAGTCAGAAACATGAAATGCATAGTTGGACAGAAAGATTTAGGCTTTGGCTAAAGGAACTGTCAGCTAATATTACTCAAATACACCTGCGAAAAAAATTAACGATTAACTCCAACAGCATTCAAAGGCACTCACTGTAATATGTGTTGAGAACAAATTTCATCGTATCCGGTTAAGATTAACTGCCTTAGATCATAGACATGATTTCGCTGCACCTGATTAAACAAATAACAACACATCTGAGAAGTTTCCTAAATGTCTGACTGTATCTGAACGCCTCCAATGTTGCATCGTTGCTTTTAAAGTGATGAGAACCAATCTTGATGCCTTACAGGACTTCAATGTCCATCTTTACAATCTCCTACTTGAATACAGACCTGGAAGAGATCAAGAAGAGGTGTTAGCAGAGGCTTTGAAGATAACGCTGTGCGACGATGGGTAGCATGACATGCAAAAAGTTGCTGCTTTTATAAAACGTTTGGCTACATTGTCACTGTGTGTTGGATCTGCAGATTCTATGGCGGCCTCGGTCACAGTAAAGCACCTTTTTCTGAAAAATATCAAGTGCAAAAATTTGTTGGAAAATGACACTGGAGGGGGCTCTGTTTCTGGCACAATTCTGAAATATCTACCATATGCGACGGATCCTATTTTAAGCGGCGCCCTTGCCTCTGTACTTTGGGAACTGAGTCTTTTGTCCAAACACTATCATCCAGCCATATCGACAATGGCAACAGTCCTTTCAAGCATGAGCACTGAACAAAACCAACTGTTCCTCTCCAAGTCTTCTCCTCAACTAGCTTTCAGGGACATGTCTGTTGACCAAGAACTATGCTTTGAAAAAGGTGGCAGTCTAAAATTAAACAACAAAAAGAGACGATCAAATCGCAATGCTACAAACCAAAGCCATGTGAAAAACAAAAGCTCCTCATGTTTTCACCGAATTCACTGCAGTAAAACATAGCATTAGCAAAGCGTTAAAATTCAAGAAATAATCCCAAAATGAAATGGAGACAAAAATTCAAAGGAAAAGCACAGGCTCAAATTACCGTTTCCAAATCTAGCATCAAACAAGACGATCCGATTCTGAGCACATCAAAAGGAGTTTGCAGAGATACTCTTTTGAACTCCATATACCAATCCGAAACCCTAAAGCTGTGGACATAAAAGGAGGGAGAGGGATCAGAGCACAAAAAGAGGAGGAGGAGGGGGTTCGGCGGCTACGAAATTTCTCATCAATCTCACAGTATCCTTTCGCACAGTGCATTAAACTCAATCGAGTGAAATTACCTGAAGCGACGACTGCGAAGAAAAGGAGGCGGAGGCAGTTCAGAGGAAGACCAAATCGACCAAATCGTCGTCGCGTCCGCGGGTTCACAGGTTATCACTCTCTCTTTATGCATGACGCGTTCGACTGTTTACCGCTATTTGTTTGTCATTATTCGAATCCATCACCGATATCACCCTTTTTGCCATTCGCGCTTTATAATTGAAATTGGAAGCGAGGACCTTGGGGTTATTTCGTGACGCTTCTGTACGGTTTAGGTGTTGTTGTTCTGAAAAAGGGGGAGGGAGTTCTGATTTGGGAAAGAAGGAGACGGTGGCTCAAACAAATCCAGTTTTGGGTTTATTTTATTTTTTTTACCTGATTTGTCATGCTGTTGGGCTTCGATTTCTAACGAACCAAACAAACCCAGACAGTCTAAGAGGCTATTGGGTGTTCATTCGGCCCAAGTGTTTGTGGCCCATGCTGACTTTTTTTTTATTATTTTATTTCATTTGGTTCTTTGGTTATACGATTGGGTCGTTGTTAGGATTACAAGTGACCATCGGTGGCCTAGTGGAGGGGAAGTGGTCTCACCTCCCTTTGGGTAGTGGGTTCAATACCCATATATAGCATTTTATTTCTTTAGCATTCATTTTTTTCATGTTTATGTTTTATTATAATTTCTCCTATACTCGTAGTTGCATTATTGTTTAATAACACAAATTTGGTTTTCCTTTAATTTCATCATCCATTCAAAGCCGCTTTAAACTATTAAAATCATACTTTTCTCTATTCAATATCGAGCCCATTTCCATACCCTTGTAAGTCGATTGCTTTTAAGCATCGCCATCAACCTCACATAGCTTACTCTTGGGCTTTCTTACAATGAGCCGGTTCTCTTGCACTTACACTCATACATTGCATTATTTGTTGTTTGGGCCCGATTTAATTATTTCATGATTTTGAATCCCCATTTGACAAAATGTACCCCACTCCCCCGATGTGTAATAATTTTGTATTGTTTTATTTCTTTATTTGTTTGACTGTTTAGTTAGATATTAACACAAGAATAAAATCAATTATTTCCAAAAAAATACAAAAATATGACTCGATCCAACGTCGAGTATTTTCTCAATAAACAAATCAATTCATTTCTCCCCCTATTCTATTCCATTTATTTCAAACTTTCATCAAACGCTTGATTCAACGTCAAGCCATTTTTTCTAATAAAAACTCAAAAAAATATTAATTTATAGTTAAGACCTTTTCAATAAAGATGGAAGTGGAACGTGGTGTATACCGCGCACTCCTAAGACTAAGATTCGAGACGTATGCCTCGCTTATCTTAGCTCTCGCCATCATCCAAATTTATCCACTTTGTTCTCTCTCAAACACTCATTCAAATTTCTCTTAAACGTCCATCAATACTTGATCTAGTGTCAAGTCATTTTTTACAACAAAACTCAAAATACCTAATTCTTATTTAACACTTTTTCAATAAAGGTGGAAATGGAACATGGTGTATACCATGCACTCCTGAGATTAAGATTCGAGATGTATGCCTCGCCTATCTTAGCTCTCGCCATCGTCTAAAATTGTCAATGCGGTTTCTTCAAACCCTTTCTCAATCAAATTCCAAAATACTTAATTCCTATTTTAACCTCTTTCAATAAAGATGGAAATGGAACATGGTGTATACCGTGCACTCCTGAGGCTAGGATTCGAGATGTATATCTCGCTCATCCAAGTTCTCGCCATCACTCAAAGTACATCCAACCAATCAAACTCTTTTCTCGCCGCCGTGCGATTAATCAAAAACCTTTTTTTAAATGGAAGATATATTGTCTTAAGTGATACAAAACAATGTTTCGGCCATGATTGTTGAGTAGAGATAAATGACGCTTTTCCGAATGTAGATTTATAAATCCGTCCGATGTGTGGTATGCGTCCACTCCTCATCTGTTTTGGGTAAAACGATGTTTTCGTCGGTTAATACCATATAGCTTTCGCTAAAATCGACCAACAAACAAACATTTTTCTACCCAGAACTACGTAAGCCTTGATTTCTCTTTTGAGATACGTAGGAGCAGGATTCGTAAATCTTGTCAGGCCCACTAATAAAAAACTTAGGTTTAGTCCTTCGTTAAAAAATCCAAAAACATTTCTTCTCTCTTATATTCTTTCTTTCCCACCTAATAACTTGAAAAGCCTAATATTTTAACTAACACTAACGCACACAACTGACCTAATGGTTCCCGTTGAGTACAACGGACGTGAGGGGTGCTAATACCTTCCCCTTGCGTAATCGACTCCCGAACCCTGATATTGGTTGCGATGACCATATCTTATCCTTTCTTTTGTCTTGGGTTTTATCGATATTTCCCCTTTCCTTTTTAGGAATAAATAAAGTTCGGTGGCGACTCTGTTCAGTCCATCATTGCGAGTGCGCGATCGCGCTTCGCTTTGAAGTCGTATCCCCATTTTTTTTCGAGGTGCGACAATGGGATTTGTTTGTTGATCTTCAAATTGAACAAAACCCTAATTCATGACATGAGACCTTGGGCCATTGGGGTTTGCATCATGCTATGTTTGTTTTGGATCAATCATTTATTGACAGGGGCTTGTTATATGTCTATGTGTTGGATGATCCATTCGGTCCAAGACTTCGTTTCATTCATGCCTCATTCATGGTTTCATTCATATCCATAATCCATTAATTCATTCATAGTGCATCCATTGGTTCATTAATTCTTGATTCATAATTCTCATTCATGGTTCATTTAATGAAATCTTATAAATTCATAGTTCATTCAAAGATTTGATTCAAATGAGAATTTTTGGAGGAATTTTGTTTATTTGAAAAGAAAAACATTTTGTATTAACTTAAAGCATCATTTTTATTCAAAGTTGTTCATTCATTCACACAAAATCACGTTACAATGTCTATACAAAAATTACAAAGCAAAAAATTGATTTTTAACCTATAAGAATCTTGTGAAATGGCTATATGATTAGCGATTTTGTAAAAATATTAGCTAACTAACTTTTGGCGACCACATATTCTAAAGTAAACTTTTTTCAACATGATCTCTGAGAAAATGATGCATGATTTCTATATGTATAATGTGTAAATGCAGCACAATATTCTTACTAAGAGTGACAATGCTAGTGTTATTGCATTTGATTGGAACACATCGAATTTTAAATCATAATCTAATAGATGCTTTAGTCATAAGACTTGTGCATAAAACTTACAGACGACTACATGTTCTACCTCAATGACAGAAAGAGCAACACTATACTGCTTCTTACCGTGCTAAGAAACTAAAAAAATTCCAAACAAATGTCAAGAACCACTAGTACTCTTCCTGTGTAATTTATAACAAAAAAAGTTAGAATTGGAGAATCCTACAAAGATATACTCGCTTCCATTGCGAACCTAAGAAGATGATGTGAGGTTCCGCTAATATGCCACATAAATTCTTTTAACAATCTTAAAATGAGACTCCCTAGGCAACTCTTGAAATCGAGCACACATGCACATGTTAAATATAATATTTGACCTACTCATGGTTAAATAGAGTAAATATCCTATGATACCTTTATATTTGGTAATCTCGATCTCCACACCCTGCTCATCTTTATCAATTAGAAAATTTGAAGTTATATCTATAAAAATTCTCTTTGAATCTTTCATATCATATATCTTTATGATATTCAAGCAATACTTTGTCTGACTAATGAACATGTCAACCTCAATTTTCTTGATTTGAAATCCCAAGAAGTAATTAATTTATCTCATCAATGACATTTCAAAATCACCTTTATGACACTAGCAAAATCTCAGCATCGAGATTACTCAATGGATCAAAAAGTAATATCATCAACGTAAATTTGAGCAAATGAGAAAATGTGATTTCTTATGCTTAAAATTTTTAATGAGAAAAACCTTTTAATGCAATAGGAGTTTAATCAAAAAATATTAATACAACAAAAATATTATTTTGATGGAGATGGAAAATAAATGAATGGACAAAATACTTGCAAAACAATTAAGATAAATTAAGTGCAATTATACGAAAATAGAGGAGAATAGAACAATCATACCAAATACAATAATTTAGGATTTAACTTGTTATACAAGTAAAGTTAACAAACAACAAAACTAATACAAAAAAATATAATATGATCAAAATATGATTGGATACAACTTCATTTTTTTGTCTTGAGAATCCATTAAGATTCTCAGACACTCTTGCACGAGATATCAATAAATATAAATAAGTATCAAACTAGTGAGTCCTTAAGAGTTAGTAATAAGAAACTTATGTATCCATTCCAATAATATCATTAGAGACTTTAATATTCTTAGCATGACAAAGAGGCCAAATGTCACATTTATTACCACAATATTGACAACTAATTTAGATGAAACATCCATTCTATCTTTTCTAGTGAAGTGAGGGTTTTTATTATAATTGTTCCCTCTATCACTTGAAAATGATGAAATAACATTAGATAATCAAACAACATATTTCAATTGTCCTTTTAAATTTTCATTTTTAAGACTGGACAAATGTCACATTCCATTTTAACTACCATTTTCTTCTAAAGTATTTGAATCACATAATTTTTCACTTACGAGAGACGCATGTGCTTCCTTTAAGAATTCTAAGGCACTATTAAGAATTTTAATTTCTCTTTCAAGTACTCAATTCATTTTTCTTTGAAGATAAATTTTCTTAAATGCGCCTAAAACATCATCATGCATTTCTCTAAATACTTTTGAAATTGTATGACAGTTAAAAATCAAAATAAAAATTATATACTTTTAAACCTTTTTTCTTTTCATGCTCCATTAAACATAGACACTAAAAGAAAAACCCTTTTGTGAAGATTATTTTCAGCTATTTTGGTAGTTTGAATCATGGCTGACTTAGGGCTGCCACGACCTGTTAACTATTATAAAATCAGGTTTCGCGAACCCATTTTGCGGCAGTTTGAAATATAGTCTCTCCAACCACCTTAACATATTGTGTGATAGTTCTAAAATTTCTCTTAACAATATAATTGTGACAGTTTCAACTTCCATTAATTGAAAAATAAATATTTAATCATTGTGACAGTTAGAACCGCCATTAAGAATTTTAATTTTTTAAAAAAATTGCTACATGATCTCCACTCACGTTAACTTGGTATATGTAAATTTAATAGAGAAAATTTACAATTTAAATTTTATTTTAATTCAAGCATGTCAAAGACATCAAAATTTGATTTTGTTTAAAATGCAGTGTTATTAAAAAAGAGTGGAGAAAAGAAAGTATTCTAGATGCATGAATTGTTCTTCCTCCAAGAAAAAAAATATGATTACTCTTGGAATTTGTTTCTCTTTTTTAGTGATACATCTAATTTCTCTTTTAACTTGTTTCGACGAGGAGCATAATCAAGTTTAAATATCATCTATATATGTATTCCCTCACAAAATATTATTCTTTTCTACTCCTCTTATAACACCCCAACTATAACCAGCATAGACAAATCGTTTCTAGTGAATCTTATATTGTAGAATCTCCCAATCTAAAGCATATGAAAAATGAACATCAGTAGATAATCATTCTATAGAAGTAAGAAAATAAAAACTAAAAGGAAAAGGAATTCCAAGTTGTTAAACACATTATGAAACTAGTCAAGCCTCCCCTGGCTGCTATTCAATATGCATACCATTACATGCTACATTCACATCAACTAGTTGTAAACAAGAATTTTGACAAAAATCTGGCAGTTTCAATCCCACCACGGTTTTTAGCTGCTAACAAAGAAAAAAGCTTTACTTAGTTCAGAATCAAATGGTCACATGATGTTTTCTTTGCAAAACCAAATAATAAAAGAGCAAAAATCTCACAGTTGTGTTTGTAAAATTTATTTCAGATTGCATAGATGTTCCATTTGATTGACTTCGTAAGGAAACAACAACAAAAATATTAATAGTCTATATTATATGATTTTATTGTAACATAATTGTTTCATGTGAAAAAGACATAATAATTGTCTTCTCTAATATTATTTTATTATGCTAAAGAAGACCTTAAGCACTGCTTATGCCTATGACATCGTTGTTGTAGGTATAGATAACGCTTTTTTAATGTAAAAGTTTTGGCTTAAATGTAATTTAGGAAGCACTTTTTTATTATAAGCAGTGGCATAAGTCCTTTTTATGCATCGCTTTCTGATTAAATTGTTGGCGTAGACATCATTAGGCAGCACTTTATGCGAAAAGCAATGGCGTAAGTCCATTTTAGACAGCACTTTATGATAAAAGTGCAAACAAAAGTCCTTTTAGGAAGTGCTTTTTTTTAATAAGCCTTGACATAAGTCATCAGCACTTTCTGTTAAAAATATTGGCATAAGTCCATTTTAGGCAGCACTCTTCAATAAAAGGGACGGGGTAACACATTATTAGACATTTTTTTAGCTAAAAACTCTGCCATAAATCTTCATTAGATAACACTTTCTGATAATAAGCATTGTCTAACATACTTTACACAACATGTTGTAGAAAGCTAAAAAGAAAAATTAAAAATGAGTTTAAACTCAAAAGTTACGTAGTTCAAACTGTACAATAATTAATAACTAGTAGTTATTTTAGGTGTAACTAATGATTATTTGTTCTTCTAAGTCAAACTAAGGATAAAAGATGAAAGAAATACAACAAAGTGAAGAAGAAAAACCACCGAACAAGTATTGAAGGAGATGGAGGTTCGTTTTTTTACCATAAGCATAGGGTTTATATATATATATATATATATATATATATATATATAAAAGCTGTCAATGTCGAGTAGCGACACAGAGAGGCCAACACAACATGGAATTGCGGGGTAGTGAATAGCGAGATGTCCGCTATTTGATCATTTTTTGAACAAATTGCATGAATGATAATTATAAACATACAAGTGCAAAGGGAAGAACAATGCGCAAAGAGAAGCAAGGGAGAAATTTGTAAGTTTTCTATGGAACAAGTGTAGTGCAAAATGTCGGTGAAGGAAGGTTAGGTAGTAGTCCCACTCAAATTTGATTGAAAAACCAAAATTTACCCTCAAAACCTTTTAAATTTAAGTGGTAATTTCATTTTTTCAAAAGAAAAATAATAGTGGGACAAAAACTGCTTTAAATCGTGAACTGCTCCACCCTCACTGCCCGCTATTTATCTTATAGCGGCCGTTATTGGTCACCGTTGATGACTCTGAACATTTCACCTCTTCACATTCTATTTTTTTAATGTTTTTTTTTAAAATGGGTCAACCATTTATTATAAATAATGATAATAATAGTAATAATATTAATAATATTAATAATAATAATAATAATAATAATAATAATATCGGTCTACTTTTAAAACAAGTTTCTATCATTAGCCAGATCCGATATCAAGATATAATTGCAGTATACCAGAAAAGCTTCGCTATTTTTAGTTTAACGATGTCGAAATGCAATACCGATTTTCATATCGGGTAGCCAAAATTCCAATATGCAATACCGGAATACAGACGTTATACCAAATATTTAATAACATTGGTTTGAATCATGGTACAAGGTATGTGTCTCATATATTATGTGATAAAGTAATTTAGAAAGTAGTGAGTATCATATTTATCAATACATATTAAAAAATGGTTCACCAACATGTTTCAGTGGTTGCAACCGTGCAACTTTGATTCAGATGTTGTTAGAGAAATGACTATCTCTAGAATTGGTGGGGTAAGCCATGTATGCTCAATGACAAATTAAAGAACAATAACTACATGAGAACATTGAACTTATTGATGGTTTTGATAAAAGCATTGATGGGAGGAAAATTAAGACACAATAACAGTCTAAGATACAACAAATATAAAATTCTTCACACTTGTAGGAACCTTAAGGATCAACAATAAATATAAGACAACATATCGAACAAATAAAGGCACAAAATAACACTGATATTTTAACGTGGAAAACCCCTCAATATAAGACACAACATCTGGATTTGTGAAATTAAAATTAGGTAAATGTAATTTCTTGACAAATAGTAAGTCTTTCATCTTGCCCTTCCATAAATGGTAATTAGAACCATTCAAAAATAACATCTTCATATTTGTATTTGAGTCCATCATTGAAACAAGTAAAATAACCCTTAACCAAGAGCTCTGATGCCACTCTGATGGAAAATTAAGACACAATAACAGACTAATAAACAGGGGTTACAAAATTTCCCACACTTATAGGAATCTTGAGGATCAACGAAAAATATAAGATGGAAAATTGAACAAATAAAGGGGCAAAAGAACGCAAATTTTTTAACGTGGAAAACACCTCAATATGTGAGTAAAAATCATGAGTTGTCCATGCTAAAGAAATAACACCTCTATAATCAATTAAGGGTACAAGAGAGTCTTAAAGTGATTCACAAATTAGTGCTGACAACCACAAATCACAAATAAAACTAGCTTATAAATAAGAATAAAAAAGTTAAAAAAAAATCCCAAATTTGTAGCTTCAGTGCGAAGTAGATATCTCTCGGATCAGACCTTGTTTTGAAATTCTGAACAGTCAAAGTTAGATAGGTGTTGTGAACCTACCCTCCAAATTTGAGCTTGATCTAACAATTAACGTATTCGCGATCTTTGATTTAGTGATATTGGTTGCATAAAAACGGGAATAGATTTCTCCCCTCTTTTCTCTCTTTTGAATCCTTATTTTCTCTCTGTCTCTCTCAATCCTAAATTGATCTTCTCCACTTAAAAATGTGATACAAATAGGTTAATAATATTTGGGTCTTTCTCCATATAGGAATGAAGCCCAAACCCAACAAATCTCCCCCTCACTACTATGTGGAGGAAATCCCCAAACCAACGATATCAAAACAAACTTCAAATTTCCCTCTTGATAATGATTTAGTCATCATATCAGAACCATTATGATTTGTATGAACTATAGCTAACTTCAACAACTTAGCATCCAAAATATCACGTATCCAATGATATCTCACATTAATATGTTTGGACCTATTATAAAAAGTAGGATTCTTACCAAGATGAATAGAGCTTTTACTATCAACATATAACACATATTTGTCTTGAACAAAACCAAGGTCATGCAAAAAATTCTTCAACCAAAGTAACTTTTTGCACGCTTTGGAAATGGCAATGAACTCAGCCTATCTAGTAGACAATGTTGCACACTTTTGTAATCTAGACTGCCAAACCATAACCCCATGCAAATTTAATCATGTAGCCTGAAGTAGAATTTATGAAATCAATGTCTCCATCCATATCGAAGTCAGAGAACCCCGCTTGGATAGGCTTATCTCCTCCAAAATAAAGCCTCGCAAAAGTACTACCGCGAAGATACCTTAAAATCCATTTTACAACATTCCAATGCTCTCTACCTAGATTTGAAAAAAATCTACTGATTGTACCTACAACATATTCTATATCTGGTATTGTACACACCATTTCATACATTAAATTACCCACAACAGACGCATAAGGAACCCGTTTCATATCAAATGCTTCATCTTCACTTGAAGGACTTTGATTGGAACTCAACTTGAAATGAGTATCAAGAGGAGTGCTTACCGCCTTAGAACTTTCCATTTTGAATCTTTGCAACACTCTTTCGATATAATGTTCTTGTGACATCCAAAGTTTTTCTCTTTTATGTCACGCATGATTCTAATGCCAATAATTTTTTTAGTTGCTCCCGTGTCTTTCATGGAAAATGACTCTCCCAATTGCTTATTTAACCTGTTAATGTTAGAAATATATTTCCCTACAATAAGCATACCATCAACAAATAACAGCAGGTAATGAATTCATTGTTAGAAGTTTTCTAACAAAGACTCAATGATCTAAAGTAGTATTCTGGTATTCTAGATCACACATAACATAATCAAACTTCTTGTACCACTGCCTTGGAGCTTGCTTCAACCAATATAAAATCTTTCTTAATCTACACACATGATCTTCTTTTCCTTTAACTTGAAAACCATCGGGTTGTTTCATGTAGATCTCTTCCTATAAATTAGCATGAAGGAAATTCATTTTCACATCCATTTTCTTAACCTCTAAATCAAGCGTAGGAGCCAAACTCAACACGGTTCTAATTGATGACATCTTTACAATAGGTGACAAACTGATATCTTTTTTGGATGTAACTTTCTCTACCTTATCAATGTCTTCAATAGTTTGGACTTCCATGAACACCATATCGTGCCTTCGGATAAGCTTCTTCCCTACAGGATCATACAACATGTAACCTAACTCATCTTGCCCATATCCGATGAAGATACATTATTTTGAATATGCACAAAATCCTTACAATCAAAGACTTTAAAATGATCATACTTGATATTCTTTCTAAACCAAAATTTGTCTAGAACTTCATTGTTCAAAGCAACATAAGGAGTGAGATTAAGAGCATGCACTGTCGTGTAAAGTGCCTTGCTCCAATAATGATCAGACAAATTAGATTCAGAGAGCATACACCTTACTTTCTCAATTAGTGTTCGATTCATCGTCTCTTCTAAACCATTCAATTGAGCAGTTTTAGGAGGAGTCTTTTCATGTGAAATATCATGCTGCTTGTAATAGGAATTAAATGGTCCACAACACTCTCGATCATTGTCTATATGAACACATCCAACTTCTCACATGTCTGCCTCTCAACTAAAGCATAGAATTCTTTGGACTTTTCCAACACTTTGTCTTTTTTCTCCAAGGTATAAACCTATAGTTTTCTAGAGCAGTCGTCAATAAAGATACCTTTGTTGAGTTTCCACTTTCCAGAACCAAAGTGATTGTCATAACCACAATCGTCAAGCATATGCATAGAGATCAATTTAAAGAAAACATATGGAGCATGATTAACACCTATAAGCAACAATTTCATTTCCATGTTGGCTTGCAAGAAAATATCACCAACACCAATTACCTTAGATACACCACCATTATCCATCTTAACACTCAAAAACCACTAGAAGTATAAGATGTGAAGAAATCTTTCCTTGGTGTAACATGCAATTTAGCACCACTATCAACTATCCACATGCTCTCGTCTGATATAAGATTAACAGACTAAGAATCATGGAGAATAAAAAGATCATCACTAGTAGTAGTAGCAACATGATCATCATCATGATCTTCATGGTCTCTTTGTTTAGACTTTCCCTTCTTGCCTTTGTTATATCTTTTCCATTGATGACAATACTTTTGTGTGTGTGTCATGTTTTGTGACAATAATGACATTTCAGATTCTTGTATCGCGGCTTGAACTTGCTTCTGCTATTCTCTTTACCATCCTTCGGTTCCTTTTTATAACTTCTCCCCCTATTTTTAGTGACAAGTACCTTGGATGAAGATGAAAAATCATGTGCCTTCCTTCTCATCGCCTCATTAAGAATACCACCCTCAGCCGTCTCCGATTAAACAACTCTTATGGGTGTAGAACTTACGATAAAAACCCGAAATATCTCCCAAGACTCTGGTAAAGATAGCAATAGAAATAGTTCCAAAAGTTCTTCATCAAATTTGATACTCATTCCGGACATCTGATCAATAAGCCCTTGAAATCCGCTCAAGTGATCTGAAATAGAAGTCCATTCCTTATACTTAAAACTTATGGAGCTATTACACAAGAACATATTATTATTCCCTGATTTAGAGGCATACAAGGACTCTATCTTCTACCACAATTTTTTTTCATGTGTCTCATTAGCAATATGATTATAAACATTATCTTCTACATATTGTTGAATAAAACCACATATTTGTTGATGTTCAAACTCCCATTGTTCATCAGACATATAATCCGACTTTATGGAACTAAAAATTGATAAATGTAATTTCTTAACAAATAGTAAGTCTCTCATCTCGCCCTTCCATAAATGGTAATTAGAACCATTCAACAATATTATCTTCATCTTGGTATATAACTCCATCATTCAAACAAGTAAAATAGCCCTTAACCAAGAGCTCTAATGTCACTCTAATGGGAAATTAAGACACAATAACAAACTAATACGCAACGGATATAAAAATCTCAACACTTGTAGGAACCTTGAGGATCAACAACAAATATAAGACGACAAATCGAAAAAATAAAGGCACAAAATAACACTGATATTTTAACATGAAAAACCCCTCAATATGAGAGTAAAAACCACGAGTTGTCCAGACCAAAGAAATATCTCCACTAAAATCAATTAATGGTACAAGAAATTCTTAAATTGATTCACAAACTAGTGCTAACAATCGAAAATCACAAAGAAAACTAGCTTACAAATAAGAATAAAAAAGATGAAAAATAACCCAAATTTACAGCTTCAGTGCGAAACCGATATCTCTAGCTCAGGACTTGTTTTAAAATTTTGAATGGTCAAAAGCTAGATATAGGTGTTGTGAACCTGACCTCCAACTTTGAGCTCGGTCTGACGGTTAATGAATCTGAGATCGTTGATTTGGTGAGACTGATTATAGAAAAGTAAGAATAGGCTTCTGTCCGTTTTTCTCTCTTTTGGATTCTTATTTTCTCTCTATATCTCTCAATCCCTAAATTGATCATCTTCACTTAAATAAGTTAGATAAATAAATTAATCATATTTGGTTCTTTCTCCACATATGAAGGGAGCTCAAACCCAACAAATATTTCATTTATTTCAGAAAAGAAAAATCATCGACTAATAATCATCTATAAAATGCAAATCAATGGAGTGAAAAATATCAAATTTGAGGATAACCATGACTTGTTAATATACTACAATTGATAGTAACATTTGTGAAAGAACCCTCGTTTCTTAAAATTCCTCTAAGTTGTTCCCTATGCCATTATCAGATAGTGCTAACAAGAAAATGGAATGTTATTTTAAAACGAAGCATTATTATTTTAACACAAATTACTCCTAGTAATAAAATTTGTACTTACTAACAAAAATCATTTGCCTAAATTTTAAGGCGAAAATTCATGTAACATACATATAGAAAGCTTGTCGCTAAAACTCAATATAAAAGTTTCTCTTACGTTACTTTTGTCTGACGGTTAACGAATCAGAAATTGTTGATTTGGTGAGACTGGTTGCAGAAAAATGAGAATAGATTTCTCTCTTTTTTTCTCTCTTTTGTATTCTTATTTTCTCTTTATCTTTCTCAACCGCTAAATTGATCTTCTCCACTTAAATAAGTTAGACAAATGGACTAATCATATTTGAGTCTTTCTCCACATAGGAAGGGAGACTGAACCCAGCAAATATTTCATCTGTTTCACAAAATAAAAATCATCGACTAATAATCATCTATAAAATGCAAATCAGCGGAGTGGAAAATATCCAATTTGAGGATAACCATGACTTGTTAATATCCCACAATTGATAGTTAAATTTGTGAAAGAACCCTCGTTTCTTAAAATTCCTCTATGTTGTTGCATATGGCACAAGAAAATTGAATGTTATTTTAAAATAAATCATTATTATTTTAACACAAGTTACTCTGGTAATAAAATTTGTAATTACTAACAAAAATCATTTGCCTAATTTTAAGGCAAAAGTTCATGTAACATATACACATAGAAATTTTGTTGCTAAAATTCAATATAAAAGTTTCTCTTACGTTACTTTTGTTTTAATTCTTCTAATTATTCAGCCAACTCTTCCTTTCTATTAGTTCATTCTCTAAAGTAATAATAACTTTGCAAATAGAATTAATAGAGAAGTAAGTAATGGTTGGAGAAGTAGAAGTATTGAATCAAATTTTAAGCGTCTAAGAGAAAGATATTGATAATGGGCCGAAGAAAACCTAAAAAACATTGATTAATGTAAGTTGTTTTTTAATATAACTTAATTTTTCATATTATTATTTTCTAAAATATTTATAAAAAAACGGTTTCTTACCAGATTTTTAAAAAATATGGTAAAAATGCATACAATTAGTGGATATTTTGAAAATTTCAGTAAAGGTAATAAAATTAGGTACTGGTCTTTTAAAAATTAGAAAAAAAATACATAAATTTTATATAATATAAATTCTGGAGAGAGATCCACAGGTAACGTATTTTTGCAGCAAATTCTGCAAGTATAAAATCAAACACTTAAAATATTATTAAAAAAATGAGGTGAAATTATAAGTTGTGACTTAAGATTTAACGTATTGAATATTGTCTGCTTTAATTATCCAGCTGATTTAAGGGATTACAGAGTTGTGGTGTAGAAATGTGAGTTATACACTTTAACGACTAAGTCAAACTGTCATATGCGATGAAAAATCAACATATGGAAAATAGACACCAAGATCAATACTGACATACAGGGGATTCAAAGGAACTCGTCTTTAATCTGACTAATTTCCAACAAGTGTTTATTGAAGCAATTGTTCTTTCAAACCAAAGTTTGAAAACCCCAAATTTTACTTTCAAAGGAACCTTAATCTTCTTGTTAAAATAAAATAAATCTCAGTGGAAACAAATTTTTTTTTACTTCGATAACATTTATTACATTTGTTAAAAGTCTATCAAATTTTTGGCATCATTCCAATTTTTTTGTTACGCTTTTTATTTTTAAGTTCTCTTGTTTTGTTTTATATTAACTTTATATTCTTATTCAATTTTTGTTTTGTTTAGTGCTACTAAAGTATTTTTTGTGTGTGTATGATGAACCTTGATTTTCAACTTCCTCTGTTAGCATAACCTGAAGCTTTATCAAAGTAATTGGCAGCCTCAAATCTAGTTCTATTAAATGTTAATCTAGCCGGGGCATTACGATGTGATTTCTGTGAAGGTCACATCAATAACCATTGTGTATCAGATGGATACGTTGAAGAGACACATTATGAAACAAAATATCAAGATACAAATCCTTACTCCAATACTTATAACCTGTGTGGGATGATAATTTAAATCTTAAATGCAATAATAATCAATATCAAAATTTTAATCAAGAAGCTCTTCATGATCCACCACCAAGGAAGTAAGTCATGCAGTCTAAAAGAGGTTGCGAATGAATTTAGGAAGATGGCTAAACTCAATCTCAAAGCATTAAAGGCCAAACAAGAAATATCCAATAAGAACCGATAAGCTTTCATAAAGAATTTTAAAACTCAAATTGAGCAGTTATTTAAACAAATTACAACTTAATCAAATGGGGGTTTTAATAAGAAAACAAATTACAACTTAATCAAGTGGGGGTTTTAATAAGAATACGATGGATAACTCTATAAGTGATGAAGTTGAGAGAAGTAGAAAAGAAATGGGAAGTAATAGTGAAGGAAATGTTGAAAAACAACAAGAAAAAAAATACACGCCATAAGAAAAATAGAATCAAGAATAGAAGAACTTGAGTTGAAGAAGAGAAAAAGTTCAAATCAAATTTATGATTTTTTGTTTTTTAGTACATTTTTTAATTATGTTTTACATGTTTATAACTTATAAAATAATCTTAACAATCTTTGTTACTCTTGTAATTGTTGATAGAAATATTTTTTATCTACTATATTATAAGATAGATTACTTAATCTTTTTTTATTTTTAATAGAATTATTTTTAAAAAAATTAAACATTGTTTAGAAAATTATTACCAAAATAAATAATTTAAAAAAATTGTCTTAACTTTTTTATGCCTGAGTTAATCTCCATAAAAAATGCACAAAAATAACTAAACATAAATATCATATTATTTATTAACATCAACTTTTTTATATTACAACATCATAGAACATATTACACGTATTACACAGGGTTGTATTATTTTTATAAGAACAACCAAGTGTCCACCCTGTTTAGTTTATTATTTTCTCCATTTAGTTCACTGAATGCTGCCAAACAAAACACAAAAATTAATATCAATATCAATCCAAGCATAATACAATACAATAGTAAATAAATTTGTGAAAAATATATAAGTAAAGAAAAACTAAATTACTACTTTATCAACTATTTGACAAAATAATGAATACATTTCCCGTGCATGAGTAACATCTGTTGAAGAAACCACATTAAATTCTTAAAAAAAAATTAATTGTTGATTAATATAGAAGTAACTATTTTTACTGCAATTTTTACAAGAAAGAGATATATCGTCCAACTTATAAATGATTTTAGGTAGCATTACATATTTCTTTTGTTAGGATAAACAATTTCAAATAATAGTTCGGCAGATACATTAGAACATACGCACACACGATATCTCAATTATTTATCTTTAAATGATGAAACTTTATTAATTAAAAATGTAATATTTATAAATAAATATTGAGAACTTACTCATTGCAATTCATGTTTTTGTTTATCGGAAAACTGACATCAACACCGCAATGTTTGGGAAGTGAGAGAGATAAGTCGTCTTTGATGTTAGGGTTGCTACGAGCAAATTCTTTTAAGCATTCACATGCGGCACGTTGTTCATCAACAGTGGGTGTTGAAGATTTCAGACCATTAAGGCCACTGCAACAACTAGCTGATGGCTCGGCATCATCACCGACGAGGAATGAGGTACAAGGCTCTACAGATGTCTTTGCTTGTTCACAATCAAAAGCATTCCCTTGCTCCATAGTGAGGAGCAATAGCACTAGCAACGTTAGAATCATACTCAAGTTCTTCATCTGGTTTTTTAAACTTACTTGTGTTTCAATGTGTGATCTGAAGGTTGAAATGTGGGGGCATATATATAGCTCAAGATGGTCATTTATTTTGTCGATACTTGAAGAAAGTATTTGCCACGATTGGCATTCATAGTTTAATGAATATTAGAGAATTAAGACGAAATTAAACTTCTGCGTCATCAAAATTCAAAAACTATGAGATAAAACAAAAGTATGGACAAACTTTCCACAACTGCGTAAATGTCAAACAAATCAAGTACTCACAAAAGTAACAACTACCACCTACAACAATAAAGTGGATCGTATATATTTAAGTAAAATTAATTAGTAGTAAATGGAAATATGAGTGTTAAATAATAAAAATAATTTATATGATAGAAATGAAGTGTTAACTTTTTTTTTAAAAGTGTTTGCAATCAGAACAACTATTGATATATTAGTAGTCTTGGAAATAATAAAAAACAATCAAGAAAATCAACATATATCTATAATTTAACCTACGTCAATACCAAAACATTTCATACTTGTAGCATCCCCAACTTAAAATAATTATTAAATTCTTTGATCATTTGTAATTTGATTAAACTAGAATAAAAATAATGGTAATTTACAAAAAAACTCCATAATAAACAAATACTTGGTTGTTTCATTCGAGGATGTTTCAAATATATGGCTGGTAATTAAGATTTAACTAGAATGAGATTCGCACGATCCGCGGCTGTTAATTAATTTTTATTTCATTTGCATTGAGTTTTAATTATAAATTTTTTTATTTTGTAAATATGAACAATAAATTTATATTATAATAATTTATTATAAAATAATCGAGATAATAATATGAATAAAAAAATTTAGGTTAATAAGTTGAGACTAACATACAAGATTTTATTTTATAAATTTAAAAAATTTAAAAAAATTTCCTTAATGATTTATTTTTTATTTTTCTTCTAAGATATTTTTAATATTTGCCTCTCTTTTAAATATTTAATTAAAAGTTGTTAAAGACATATACTTATTTTCAGTCTTAGATAAAAAAATAAATTTTATTTTAATTATTATCGAATAAAACAGTCAATATCTTTATAAATCTATGTCTATAATAGCAAATTTTAGTTTTATATATATATATATATATATATATATATATATATATATATATATATATATATATATATATATATATATATATATATATATATATATATATATATATATATATATATATATATGAGAAATTGATAATTTTATTGCTTGTCTTTAATTTATTTGTCTAATATGATAAGAAAAATATAGAGAAGAAATATATAGATTCGATCAAGAGGGTTACATTCTCTATTATATTTTTAGATCAATTGAAAGTAATTTAACTTTAAAAATTGTGGAATATATACTTTAACATTATAATTATTTTTCAAGTATTTCTTTTGTTGCTGTGATTTTAAGATAACAAAAAACATTTTAAAGTGTGTGGATCGGAGCATCTCTTTTATTTTTAAAATTTTAAAAAATATATTTTGTTGGAGTAATAATAAATTTATTATGAGTAAATTAGTATGATAATTTTTGAAATAAAGAAAGTTAATAATCAAATATTAGGTAATTGTATTTTTGCATTTGTTTGGATTCGAATCTCAGATATTTTATGGAGAGTACAATATATTTTGACCTTTTAAAAATTGAAGATAAATTTTGAGAGATACCACATAAAAAAATGAATGATGTGGCATAGAAGAAGTTGAAGTATCACAAGATAGTTTGATGCACTAGATTTAATATATATAAATAGATGATATTCTTATTTCATTTTCAACCAAAATATAAGTTGAAAATGGGAAAATTAATAACTAAGTGAAAGGTAGAGAAACCATTTCTTAGTAAAATATATATTATGAACAAGTAGATTTGGTGATATTCATCTAACTTCATTGATTGATTATGGAGAATACAAGCTTGACTTGTATTGCAAGTAAAGTCTATGATATATATATATATATATATATATATATATATATATATATATATATATATATATATATATATATATATATATATATATATATATATATATATATATATATATATATATATATATATATATATATATATATATATATATATATATATATATATATATATATATATATTATATATATATATATATATATATATATATATATTACACAAACACCTATTGGGTTGTAATCTCCAACTAATTTCTAATTGTCATATCTGATAGTTACTTGTGGTGGTTAGCTCTTCATGTCAAATTTGGTCTTTCATGTTGCTTGCATCATAAGAAATTATACCTTGTAACACCTTTCCACTAGTTGATGGTTGATAAATTGAAAGGTTGAGGTAGTAAGGGTTTGGTGAAGAAGTTTGCTACTCGATCCTTTGATATACATGACAGTAATTTTATTAACGCTTTCAACATATTTTCTCTTACAATGTGACACTCAATTTTCAGATGTTTGGTTCTTTCATGAGATACAGGATTGACTGTAATTTGCAATGCACTTTGGTTATCAGAATATATCATTGTGTTTGTATGCAATTGATCTTCAAATCTTTGAACAAATATACATGTCATTGGAGATCACATGTAGCAGTAGGAAAAGCCTAATATTCAACTTCGCTCGATGATCTAGAAACAATTAATTTCTTCTTGGTCCTCCATGAAATGATAGATCTTCCAAGAAAGAAACATTATCCTGAAATAGATCTTCTAGTATCCGAACATCCAACCCAATCAACATTTGCGTATCCCTGCAACTTAACTTATGAGTCTCTTGGTAAAAATATCCTTCTTACAAGACTTGACTTCAAATACCTCAAAACACGAGTAGCTTCATTAAAATGATTCAATATTGGAGAAGATAAGAACTGACTTAGTTGTTGAGTGCAAAAAGTTATGTTACATCTAGTAGCATTCAGATAACGTAATCTTATAACAAAAATCTTCTGTATGCAGGAATATCATGATATGATGTACTAGCATCCTTATGGAGTTTTGTTGAACGATCTAATGGTATGGAAGTTGGCTTTGCACATAGTACCTCTGAATATCGTATGAGGTCCAAACAATACTTTCTTTGGCAAAATGAAATGCGAAGTTTGGAATTAGCAACCTCTATTCCAAGGAAGTATTTCAAATGACCTAAGTCTTTGATCTTGAATTCTTTATGCGACTTCTCCTTAATCTATTTCATTTCTTATATTGAGTTACTTGCTAAAATAACATTGTCTACATAAACTAACATTATGGTAAATGATGTTTGATCTTGTTTTGTAAACAATGACACATCTGCAATAGCTTGTTTGTACTAATGTTTTATGAGAAAAATAGTTAACATTTCATGACATTTTCTACTAGCTTATTTTAATCCATATGAGGACTTAACAAGTTTTCACACTTGATTGGGTTTATCATGCTTAACATCGGGTGGAATTGTCATATACACATCCTCTTAAAGTTCTCCATGTAAGAAGGCATTATTCACATCCAATTGATGAAGATGCCAACTATTGATGGAGGGAAGAGCTACAAATGTTCTGATTGTTGTTAATTTGGCAACTGAAGAGTAAGTTTCAAAGTAATCAAGTCCTTAAATTTGGATATATCCTTTGGCAACTAACCTAGCTTTGAATCTCTCAATTGTAATAACATCATGGTGCTTGATCTTATATACTAACTTGCATCCAATAGGCTTAGCATTTGAAGGCAAATCAACTATACTCCAAGTACTTATCTTTTCAAGTGCAATGAGTTCAGTTTGCATAACTTGACTCTAATATTCAAACTTATAAGCATCAACATAAGATTTAGACTCAGTATGTGATGAGAAAGACAAGTAATAGTGACAATATGGTGTAGATAAGTTAGAATAAGACATGGAAAGAGAAATATGATATAGCACACCTTTAGACAATTGATTGGTGTTTTGAGATGTGGAGAATACATAATGTTGCAAATAAGATGACTTGTATGTAACCCTTAAAGAGGTACAAATAGTTGCAATAGGTTGGTTAGTGTTAGGTGGTGGTTGATGAACCTTAGAAATGTCATGTATGGAAGGATGTGGTGAATTTTGTTGTGCATGACTGGTTGCAAATCAATGATTGGTGCAGTAGGTTGGTTAGTGATAGGTGGTGGTTGATTAATCTCAGGAAAATCATATATGGAAGGATATGGTGCATTTTGTTGTGTAGGGAAGGTATGAGGATCATTGATTGGTGAATGGTTAGTAGGATAGGAAGTAGTGGTTGTGGAATGGTCAAGGGATGAACTAGGATAGTAAGTCCATGATTAAGATGAGTAACATGCTTGTGTGGTGTATGGTAAAATGTGCTCATGAAATGACACATTTTTTAAGACAAAAGTTTCTTTGGTGTTAAGGTCTAGTAGGGTGGAACCCTTCATGCCAATGGTATAATTCAAGAATATGGATTTTCTTGCTTTAGGGTCAAGTTTTTTCTATGGATACTAAGTGTGGAAGCATAACATAGTGATCCAAAGACTTTGAATGAATCAATCTCAGGAGTTTTATCATGGAATATATGATATGGGGAGTGGTTTTTTAATATAGGAGTGGGGACCCAATCTATGATTAATGTGGCATAAAGGAGCGCATAAGACCAGTATTATTTCGGCAGTTTGGCTTGGTAGAGTATTGATCTTCCAACATTGAGCAAATGTTGGTGTGTCATACCCCGATTTTGGTCCTGAATTTTTTATTTTTATTTAGCATTTGGCCTAAAATTCATTTGCATACATTCATTCCCAAATCCACTTTTTTATTAACAGACATTGGTCATTATCTAGCTTCTTGATCATGGTGTTTTTTTTAATTATAAAATGGATTTTAATTATTTGACTTTTTTTAATTTTTAATTTGATTTTAATTTCGAATTAAGTTTAATTCCAAATTTCAATTTAATCTTAATTGTTTATTTTACTAATGATTCAAACTCTAATTGATTTTAATTTCCAAATGAATGTTAGAGTTGATATCAAAGTAATTTTAACGAATTATAGATTAATTTGATTTTTATTTGGTTTTTGCTGATTTGTTATTATTATTTAAATTGATATTTAGATTAGTCTTGGATTATTCCTAAAAATCCATATTCCATTTTTATAATCAAATATCCAATAACCCAACTCTATTTTTAAATCCATATCCAAAATCCATATCCATTTTCATTATCCATTTGGAACCAATTTAAACCATAACCATCCAGATAGTTATACATTCCATACAGTCAACTACATTTTCATTCATAACATTCCATACAATCAACTACATTTTCATTCATAACTTTCCATGCAAATCAATACAGAACCATTTCCATACAATATCCAATAAACCTTCCATTTAAATTCAAAACGCCATACAAAGTCAATTCATCACGTTCCATACAAAATAAAATGCCATAAATGTTCCAGTACATTTCTATCCCCTCAACTACAACATATACAACCTAATTCCAAGCTCCCAACCTAACTCTAAACAAGCAAGCCTTTCATTTCTTCAATAAAACTCGTTGCCCTACTACAAGCTGAAGCATTGCTCTGCGTTTCCTCAGCAGAACACCACCACCTGCACCTGCTGCCGGTACTCCTTCATCAACATGCTCAGAACCTCGTCCCCAACCTGCAACAATCCTCATCAGCAGACAACATCAAACACAACAAGTTCTGCTATAACAACCTGCCAAATGCGATCCCAGGAGTACCAATTGTCGCAGAAAAAATCAATAGCAGGGTTGCAATTTAAATCAACAGAAGTAGTAAAACCAGCATGATAATGAAGATATGGCAAACCTGCAAAATTTAGTCAAAGGATTTGCAACAATAGACAACTTGGCACTTGTAAATGTTGAGGGAACTGGAATGGCCGGTGTTCCAGGTACAGCAAGTGCTATTTTTAGTGCAATCAAAGATGTTGGAGCTAATGTTATCATGATATCTCAGGCTAGTAGTGAGCATTCTGTATGCTTTGCTGTCCCCGAGACGGAAGTAAAAGTTGTTGCCGAGGCATTGCAATCAAGATTTCGTCAAGCTTTGGATAATGGGCGTCTTTCTCAGGTTGCAATTATCCCAAATTGTAGCATTTTGGCAGCTGTTGGCCAGAAAACGGCAAGCACTCCTGGAGTTAGTGCTCACCCCCGAGACATTGATTATCCCCGCTCTAGAAAAATTGCAGGTAGCATAGGTGCCTTCCTTATGATGGATATGGCTCACATAAGTGGACTCGTTGCTGCATCTGTGCTTGCCGACATCTTTGAGTTTTGTGACATTGTGCCCACCACAACCTGTAGTCACCGCATCAGTTGTTGATAAGCAGAAAGAACTTTTGGTCAATAAAGTTGTTAGAGAGCAAACAAATTCAATTGATGAAATGAGAAGGATATTGAAGAGTCTAAATCATTATGAAGCCCTTGGATTTAACCGCCACAAAAACATCGACGCAGCAGTTTTGAAAAAGGAATTTCATTGTTCCTGTTACAACTGCTGAGTTTTCTGTGATGAAGACAGCTTGCAGTTTTGCATTGCCGCATATTATGGGCTGGGATCGTCTAACTAATCAGAAACCAAGTGAGACAGTAAGCTTTCAACCAAATCGGCAGTTGGGTGGGACAGTTGGCTTTCAACTGAAGATGAGCCCACAGATTTTAGACTTGGAATGGCTAGCACCACTTGCTCACGACATGTTAAGATGGCAACCTGAAAGAAGTTACGAGCAGATGAGTTTTGTTTCAAGGACAAACGTGTTGCTCGTACAAATCCTTCACTTTACAAATCAAGAAAAAACAGAAGATGACTATAGCAGACAAGTGAGAAAAACCAGAAGTGACAAATGCAGTTAGAAAATCATAAGCCGTGAACACACCATGGTCATGATCAAACGCTATACTTACATTGGCCATATGCAAGGGTAGCAGCAGTTGGTTCATTGATCATCTGCATTCAAGCCTGCAATAGCACCAGTATTTATATTGGCTTTTCGCTGAGAATCTTTGAAATAGGTCGGAACTGTAATCATTGCATTTTTGATAGGTGTCTCCAAAGTCTCTCTGCGTTTTCCCGCATGTTTGTGAGGATCATAGATAATATTTCCTCTGGAGAAAAAGGTTTTTCTTCACCCCTGTGATAACCGAAACCATTCCTGCATAAAAAAATTGATCAGGATAATTTGAAAATCCAAGTTATGGCTACAGCAGGAGGTACCAGTCTAAAAGAGGACATAATGCACTTACCTCAACCAGTTCATCTGCTCGTCGGTGCCGCAGGGAGGTTACCGGCATGCTTTTGGAGATGGATCAGCCTGAAGTTTTGCATTTGATAGAATCACCTGATGCTCTCAAGGCTAAAGTTGCTAAAGCCATGGATGTCCTGAGAAATGTTTCCCAACAAGGCAATAGTCCAACGGATCAACTAGCTTCACGTTCCCTCACCTCCAATCTTCACTGCAGTAAACAAAATAATTACCAAGCAGTAAAATTTCAAAGAATTCCCAATTCGGCATCCAGACAAAACAATTGGAGAAAGCGTGGTTCAGAGTACCTTTCCAAGGCCAAGCATCAAAGGAGGTAGTCCAATTCTGAGCATCAAAAAGACTTCTGGAAATTTTCTTCTTTGAGCTTTTGAGTACCAAATCCGAAAACCCTAATTCACAGAACATAAATAGGGGAGAGCGAATCAGTGAGGGGGGGCGGAAAAAAAGAAAAACGGCGAACAAGATACCACAAACCCTAAATCCCAAATCAAAAAAACAGTATTGAGGAGGAAGATTTAAGCTTACCTGATTCGTCGTCGCCAAAGGTGAGACTTCTTTTGTTGAGCATTTGAGTTCGAATGAGTGTCTGAGTTTGAGAGAGATTAGTTGAGGACGATTGAGCGATTTTGAGAGAGAGAGGGTTGGACGCGAGAGAGACGATTGGGTGAAGTCGAGGACGATTGAGTTTGATAGAGAATGAGTGTTTGAGTTTGTGAGTGAGATTGGGAGAAAAGAGAGCGAGAGAGCGAGATGAGGACGACGACTCTCCTTTTCATTACAGTATTTTTCATTTTCTTTCTTTTTTTGTTTCCTTTTATTTAATTCTTTTTTTTTAGCTGTCAGTAGAGCAAACATTCAAAAAAAACATTAAAAAAAATTCGTTTAATTTTCCTAGGTTATTAGTTAATAATTGTTTTATGTTTTCAACTTATCCCCCATTTGTAAACCCAACAGCCAAGCGGCTGGGTTTAATTACTAGTAGTCCAACAGATTTCTTTTTTTATTTAGTTTTTTTTATTTTAATTCTATTTTTAATTTATCTTGGTTTATATATCTAAATTAGCATTGTAAATAATAACTAACCACAAATGGTCTAGTGGAGAGGGGGTTTCTATGGTCTTTAGTGTAGTGGGTTCGATACCCGTATTGAGCATTTTATTTCTTTCAGCATTTGCATTTTATTTTCTTTTAGCATTTTATTTTATTGTTTATGTTTTTATTATACTCATGGTTGATCTGCTTTCTCTTAATTTCATCATTCATTCAAAACTATTTTTAAACTATAAAAATCATATTTTTCTCGATTCAATGTCGAGTCCATTTTCACACCCTTGTAAGTCGATTGCTTTTTAAGCATCGCCGTCAACCTCACATAGCTTACTCTTGGGCTTTCTTACAATGAGCCGGTTCTCTTGCACTTACACTCATACATTGCATTATTTGTTGTTTGGGCCCGATTTAATTATTTCATGATTTTGAACCCCCATTTGACAAAATGTACCCCACTCCCCCGATATGTAATAATTTTGTACTGTTTTATTTCTTTATTTTGTTTGACTATTTAGTTAGATACTAACACAAGAGTAAAATCAACAATTTCAAAAAAATACAAAAATATGACTCGATCCAACGTCGAGTATTTTCTCAATAAACAAACCAATCCATTTCTCCCTCTCATTCTATTCCTTTTCTTTCAAACTTTCATCAAATGCTTGATTCAACGTCAAGCCATTTTCTCTAATAAAAACTCAAAAAATATTAATTCATAGTCAAGACTTTTTCAATAAAGATGGAAGTGGAACATGGTGTATACCGCGCACTCCTGAGACTAGGATTCGAGATGTATATCTCGTCAATCCTAGCTCTCGCCATCATCCAAATTTATCCACTTTGTTTTCTCTCAAACACTCACTCAAATTTCTCTTAAGCGTCCATCAATACTTGATCTATGATCAAGTCATTTTCACAACAAAACTCAAAATACCTAATTCTTATTTAACACTTTTTCAATAAAGGTGGAAATGGAACATGGTGTATACCATGCACTCCTGAGGTTAAGATTCGAGACGTATGCCTCGCCAATCTTAACTCTCGCCATCGTCTAAAATTGTCAATGTGGTTTCGTTAAACCCTTTCTCAATCAAAATTCAAAATACCTAATTCTTATTTAAACTCTTTTTTCAATAAAGGTGGAAATGGAACATGGTGTATACCATGCACTCCTGAGGTTAAGATTCGAGACGTATGCTTCGCCAATCTTAACTCTCGCCATCGCCTAAAATTGTCAATGCGGTTTCTTCAAACCCTTTCCCAGTCAAATTCCAAAAATACTTAATTCCTATCTTAACTTTTTTCAATAAAGATGGAAATGGAACATGGTGTATACCATGCACTCCTGAGGCTAGGATTCGAGATGTATATCTCGCTCATCCAAGTTCTCGCCATCACTCAAAATACCTCCAACCAATCAAACTTTTTTCTCGCCGCCGTGCGATTAATCAAAAACCTTTTTCATAAATGAAAGATATATTGTCTTAAGTGATACAAAACAATGTTTCGGCCACGATTGTTGAGTAGAGATAAATGACGCTTTTCCGAATGTAGATTTATAAATCCGTTCGATGTGTGGTACGCGTCCACTCCTCATCTGTTTTGGGTAAAACGATGTTTTCGTCGATTAATACAATATAGCTTTCGCTAAAATCGACCAACAAACAAACATTTTTCTACCCAGAACTACGTAAGCCTTGATTTCTCTTTTGAGATACGTAGGAGCAGGATTTTTAAATCTTGTCAGGCCCATTAATAAAAAACTTAGGTTTAGTCCTTCGTCAAAAATCCAAAAACATTTCTTCTCTCTTATATTCATTCTTTCCCACCTAATAACTTGAAAAGCCTATCATTTCAAACAAACATTAATGCACACAACTGACCTAATGGTTCCCGTTGAGTACAACGGACGTGAGGGGTGCTAATACCTTCCCCTTGCGTAATCGACTCCCGAACCCTGATATTGGTTGCGATGACCATATCTTATCCTTTCTTTTGTCTTGGGTTTTATCGATATTTCCCCTTTCCTTTTAGGAATAAATAAAGTTCGGTGGCGACTCTGTTCAGTCCATCATTGCGAGCGTGCGATCGCGCTTCGCTTTGAAGTCGTATCCCCATTTTTTCGAGGTGCGACAGATGGCGACTCTGCTGGGGAATTACCCAATCCCTAAGTGAGTCAAGCCTAGTTAGGACGTTTGTGTGCCTTTGTTTGTTTAATTGTGTGGCTTTTCCTTATTTATTGCTTTTATTATCTTTATTGTTATATTGATATATTTGTTGTATATTGGTTCTACTGTGTTGGGTACTTGGAAATTTGATTGCAAACCATGTGGGAAAGACTCTACACCCGAGTCTAGAGTGAAAAAAAACATAAGATAGGACGATGGTTGAATAGTACAGACTCCCGAGGTGTATACTTTGTAAGAGTCGGTACGAGAACCTCACTTAGAGTAGATCCTTTTGCAAATATTGTCGCCCGAGGTGTATACCTCGTAAGCTTCAATGTTTCAAAGGGGTCCATGACTCTAAGAACCTTTTAGAACATTGAACCTTTGGCCAACTAGAAGTGATGGTTGCGTAGTATGGATTCCCGAGGTGAATACTTCGTAAGGATCGATATGAGAACCTCGCTCAGAATAGATTCCCTAGATGGAGTTGATGACCGGAAAGTATTTTCCGTAAGCGTCAAACAGTCTTTTGAATCCATGACTCTGAGTACCCTATCTAGAACCCAGTCGATGGTTGCGTAGTACGGACTCCCGAAGTGAATACTTCGTAAGGGTCGGTACGAGAACCTCACCCAGAATAGATTCCCTTGATGGAGTTGACGACCGGAAAGTATTTCCCGTAAGCGTCAAACATTCTTGTGAATCAATGACTCCGGGGATCCTTTGTAAACAAAGCCCTAGATCATACCCGGTGAGAACCCGTTTTGGAAAAGAAATCAAATTTATCCGTACCTCGGACCTTTGAACCTATCCAAAGAAAAAACAACAACAAAAAAACATTGCATCCATCCATCCATTCATTGCATACACATAAAAAGCAAAACTCTTAGTTTGTTTCGCATTATTTCAGGAATCCAAGACTTGTTAGCAAGATGAATCCTGAGAGAAGAGGCACTTTTCAGTTCAAATACAAGAACGTGGACCTTACCAGCCTACAGAAGTTGAGTGCCAAAGTAACACCCCTCAAACTCAACAGCTTCGTACAAAACTATGGAAGAATTCTGGACATCTTAAATGAAAAGATGGACATGATGACCGCGGTGACTATTGCTCAGTTCTATGATCCACCTCTACGTTGTTTCACGTTTTCTGACTTCCAGTTGGCTCCTACCTTAGAGGAGGTTGAGAGGATCATAGGCCGGAACTTGAAGGACCATAACCCATTCCCTAAGCTCGATGAAGATATTCCTCCCAAGAGAATAGCTTCAGCTTTGGGTCTGAAAGTTTCTGAAGTCGTGGATAATTGGGATGTGAAAGGACCTTTCAGTGGTTTTTCTAGGAAGTTCTTGGAAGATCAGGCCAAGAAGATGGAAAAAGAAGGGAATTGGGAAGCCTTTTATGTTGTGTTAGCCGTGTTGATATATGGGATAGTCCTCTTCCCAAATATTGACCATTTTGTGGAGCACCTGGCGGTGAGAATTTTCCTCTCTGGTAACCCTGTACCATTCCTCTTGGCAGATCTCTACTACACTCTCCATGACCGTCATGAGAGGAAGGGAGGAATTGTCTTATGTTGTACGCAGTTGTTGCACGCCTGGTTTAGATCCCACATGCCCGAAGAAGGTCCTTTTGTCTCAAAGGAACTCAAGCCCTTCCAGAAGTTAGCTTCCCTCACTTCCAGTCATGTTAAGTGGTATATCAGGGATTGGGAAACCGAGAATGTGATTGTCAGCATTGGAGACTTCCCCAATGTGCCTTTGATAGGAACCAAGGGTTGCATCAACTATAACCCCGTGTTATCTCTGCGGCAGCATGGGTACCCTATGAATGGCCCTCCAGAAGCTAAAGCTCTAGAGCCTTTCATCTTACATGGTGTTGAAGCGGATCATCCAATGGTGAAAAAGATCAAGAGGTCTTGGCAAGCAGTTATCAGGAAAGGTAAGGAGTTGGGTAAGAGAAACGTCATTGCCCGAGAGCCTTACACTTGTTGGGTTAGAGAAAGGGTTCAGATGATTAAACTCCCTTATCCATTTGATCCTTCTATCTATCCGTTGGTTCCTGAGCCAGAGCCCATATTACCTGAAGATGTGGAGAAGCTCAATGCCCGTATCAAGGAGTTGGAGTTGGAAAATGCTGATTTGAGAATCAAGCTTGGCCGAGTCTCGATAGAGAATGGGAACTTGAAAGATGATCAACAAAAGAAGGACAAAGAGCTTGAAGTCTCCAACAAGAGAGCTAGAGAGTCTGAAGCAAGGAGAGAAAAGTTTGGACAAGCGCTCTATAGCACTAAATCTGTGTTCAAATCAAAGGAAGAGGAGTTGGATAAAGCTCTACTCCGGATTCAGAAACTCAACAAGACTTTGGAGCTGACCCTTGAGATGAAAAGGGAAGCACGGCTAATTTCCGAGATTCGTACTCGTGAGCTGGAGAATACCATTCAAAAATACAAGGATACTCTGGAACGCGAGAAGCTGAAGACCGAAGAATCAGAAAGAGTTTGCACACGGTTGAAACATCATTTGGATCGAGCCGATGCTAGAATCCAGGCACTTGAAGGTGGGGATCAGGATGCTGCCTATATGGTGTTGCTAAATGAATGCAGATATTGGAGAAACCTCTATAGGGACATAGAGGTGACCAAGGCTGAAGACGTGCGCATTATCCAAGATCTCCAAGGGCTTTACACTGAGTGGAAAGGCAAATTTCTGAAGTTGTCCGGATTTGCGAGTTCCATCATGCGTGAGCTACCTGAGAAGCTGCAAGAAGCTGATTGATGCATGTGTCCAGAAAACACCCCGCATCAAGTCTATAATTTCATTAAGTTTTGTAAGGCAATGTTAGAAGGGTTAACTACCGACCTTGCTACGGTTCGGAAAGCCCATAAACCATGAGCACGTTGTTTGTATTTGAACTTTGATATGAGATTAATGAGAAATCGCTTTTGAGATTCATTTTATTGTGTTTCATTATTATTTTAAATATTTGCGAACAAGTGTTGTGACATTTCTGAAATGAATGATTGAAACTAACCAAGAGTTTTGCAAACAAAATGCATCCATGCATGCATTCATACATTTTCAAAACAGAGTCTCATTCTGTCCTTTCTTCCTCCAGTTTCACGCTGATCAACACCAGTATAATACTCGTGCCAGAGCTCGTCAAAGAATGGCAGATCAAGAGCATGAATTGGAGCGAGTGAGCTCAGAGCTCGAAGACCTGCGTGGAAACATGGGTCAGGTCATGGAAATATTACAGGTCATCAGGGCAAAATTGGACACCCAAACAAAAGTTGTTTCAGAAATCGCCGGTCCCACGATTGAACCCCAACCTGCAAGGACGGTACCAACAACCTGGCCAACCTATGGTTTACCTCCCGGTTTCACTCCTACAGTTGAAGGTGCCCCTGGTTTTGCACAAGCCGCTCAGCAGACAGCTCCTCTACCGACCATCAATGAAAATCATCCACTGGTTCACACGTTCGCACCTCCTCTCGTACGCGCACATGTGCAACCCTACTTTGAGGATCAACAACATGCTCCAGACTTTTCAGATGAAGATGAAGAAAGGCAGGAGGACATAAGAGGGATGAAGGAGAATTACCAGATGTTGGAGAAAAGATTGAGGGCTATGGAAGGTGACCAAGTTTTTGGTGCTACAGCTAAGGAGATGTGCTTGGTGTCGGGTCTTGTGATTCCTGCGAAGTTCAAAACCCCAGATTTCAATAAGTATGAGGGCCACTCGTGTCCTAAAAGTCACCTTATTATGTCCTATCGAAAAATGGTTGCGCATGTAGAGGATGACAAGCTTATGATACATTGCTTCCAGGACAGCTTGAGGGGTGCTCCCTCCAAGTGGTACCTAAGCCTTGATCAAAGCAGGATTCGTTGCTTCCAGGACTTATCTGATGCCTTCATCCAACATTACAAGTATAACATGGATATGGCCCCAGATAGGAGACAACTGCTCAGCATGTCCCAGAAAGACAAGGAGTCTTTTAAGGAATACGTGCAAAGATGGAGGGAAATGGCCTCGCAAGTCGAACCACCTCTGGCTGAGAAGGAGTTAGCAGATTGGTTCATGGATACAGTCAAACCTGTGTTCTATGAAAGAATGGTGAGTAGCATATCTGCGAGCTTCTCTGATCTGGTCGCCGTGGGCAAAAAGGTCGAGTTGGGACTGAAGAATGGAAAGATGGTGACTACCTCTGAAACATCTGGTAGTAATGCCAAAAAGTTTCCTGGAGGGTTTCAAAGAAATAAGGAGGGTGATACGAATGCAGTGTCAACCAGTCAAAGGAGGAGTCATTCATGGAAGAAGCAACACCAATTCGCTCAACAACAACCGATTTATCCAGTACAATATGTTCAACAACCGTATGTGGCAGCAGTCACACCAAATTTTAACCAACCACAAGCTCATGTTTATCCACCCGCTCAACAAGCGCCAATATACCAGCAGGCACCAACGCCACTTGTTTATCAACCGCCGAGGGCACAGGCTCCTCGTCCACAAAATCCTCAAAATCAAAATAGGGTACAGAGAAGTAGACTTCCGTTTGCTTCAATCCCTATGACATACACTGAATTGTACCCATCATTGCTACAGAAAGGGTTAGTGACTCCCAGATCTTTGGGTCCTCCACCAAATCCTTTGCCTCCGTGGTACAATCCAGATGCCCATTGTCCTTTCCATGGGGATGCCCCTGGACATGATTTAGAAGGATGTTATGCTTTAAAGCATGTTGTGCGAGACCTGGTTGAGAAGAAGATTCTTTCATTTCGAGACGTCGGACCCAATGTCAAGAACAACCCTTTGCCAGCACATGGTGATGTTAATGCCGTCGAAGATGCTTCTGATGTGTGTGTAATCAAAAACGTGGAAGATGTTAAAACTCCGTTGCTAGCACTTCATGCAGGATTGGTGAGGGCTAGATTGATTGATGCATGTCACGATAGTTGTGAGGAATGTGCCATTCAGCCAAAAGGATGTAAAGTGGTACGAAATGACATTCAGAATTTGATGAATCAAGGTGTTTTACAAATTTCTGGTCCAACAATAAATGAGGAAGTTTCGGTCATTGAACCTGTTTTTAACATACCAGAACCGTTTGAGGTGACTTATCATAGGAGAGACGTTGATCATCCGTCACCCGTGGTAGTTTGCATGCCTACCCCATTTCCTTTTGAGAGCACCAAGGCGGTACCCTGGAAGTACGACATAACAGTGGTGGATGGAGTGGTAGATGGAAAGCCCAAAATTGCTGAAAGTAAGGAAGTTTTGGAGAATGTTGACACCGACATCACCAATATCGCAGGGACAAGCAGGATGACCCGCAGTGGTCAGATTTATACTCCCAATTTTGATGTGAATCCTCAAGAGCCAACACAGGGAGCTACAAATGTAAATCCTACCCCAGAATGTGGAGGGGCACAGCCGGCTGTGCAAACAGATGAAGCAAGTGAGTTCCTAAGGATAATAAAGAAATCTGACTACAAGATAGTTGATCAGTTGCATCAAACACCATCAAAAATATCTATCTTGTCTTTGCTTCTGAATTCCGAAGCTCATAGGGAGGCTCTGCTGAAAGTGCTTGCTCAGGCTCATGTTACCCAAGATATAACGGTCGGCCAATTCGATGGAGTGGTCGCCAATATCACAGCCTGCAACACTCTAAGCTTCAGTAATGAAGAGCTGCCCAAAGAGGGGAAGAATCACAACCGCGCTCTGCATGCATCCATAAAGTGCCAAGAAGATGCTCTGGCCAGAGTTTTAGTTGACACTGGATCGTCCCTCAATGTTCTACCAAAGAGGGCACTTTCTAAATTATCTTATCAAGGTTCAGAGTTGAAGCCTAGTGCGCTTGTGGTGAAAGCATTTGATGGTTCGCGAAGGACAGTAGTTGGAGAGGTAGAGTTACCAATACAGATCGGGCCACATGTATTCCCCATCAATTTCCAAGTCATGGACATAAATCCGGCTTATAGCTGCCTTTTGGGACGCCCATGGATACATGCTGCTGGGGCAGTGACTTCTACTCTACATCAAAAGATGAAGTTCGTTGTCGATAACAAGCTCGTCATTGTCTCGGGTGAAGAAGATTTTATCATCAGTCAACTCTCCTCTTTCTGTTACATTGAGGCCGATGAGGATGCCTTAGAAACTTCTTTTCAAGCACTTGAAATATCCAATGCCACACTTGAAGAGGTTAAGGATCCTGTTGAGAAAACCAGTTTGTCATTCGCCTCTTTGAAGAGCGCAAAATCAGCAGTTGAAAGTGGAGGCCCTACAGGTTGGGGGCAAGTCATCAACGTCAATGAGAAAAATGACCGTTTTGGTTTGGGGTACGAGCCTTCTGCTAATGGAGGAGCCCTGGTCCCTGCAAAGGACCGTGTGCGGAGCATACAAGAAGTGTTCCTGAGCAAAGGATTTATCCATGGAGATCAGGTTGGTGCAGTGGAAGATGACACTGAAGATGGAGAAACATCAAATCTGATATACCGGTGTGAAGCAGCCCTGACAAATTGGGAAGCGGTTGAGATTCCAGAAGTTTTTCCTGTGTCAAAGTAATTGTTGTTTTCCTTTGTGTGTTTTTTTAAAATCCTTAGCTTTGCCCAAGGCTAATGGATCATCTGTAGGGCCCCTTTTGAATTTCATAAAAAACATTATGACAAATAAAGAGCATTTTGTTCAAATTCTTGTCGCTCATTTATCTGTTGTGTTTCTTAAAATGGCAATCCTTTCAAAAACTACAAAAATATTTTTTGCTTCTTTTGCACTTTATTTCCATTTTTCTAAAAAAAACATCATTAAAAAACATGCAGAATAATCAATAAACCAGTTGAATTCGATAGCCCCGCTACTTCCTATAATTTTGAACTCCCCGTCTACCAAGCGGAAGAGGATAGTGAGGAAGATTGTGATTTCCCTGAAGAATTAGAAAGGATGCTCGAGCACGAGTCAAAGGCCCTTCAGCCACATCAAGAACCAATGGAAACAATCAACCTTGGCACCGAGGAGGACAAGAAAGAGGTCAAAGTTAGGACAACACTTGAGGCAAGCATCAAGGAAAGATTGATCAAGTTGCTACACGAATATGTAGATGTATTTGCTTGGTCATATCAGGATATGCCAGGTTTAGATACTGACATTGTTGTCCACAAGCTACCACTACAGCCAGATTGTCCGCCAGTGAAGCAGAAGCTCCGAAGAGCAAGACCTGACATGGCTCTAAAGATTTGTGACGAGGTGAAACGTCAATTTGATGCCGGTTTTCTAGCAGTTGCAAAGTACCCTCAATGGGTAGCCAACATTGTGCCAGTACCCAAAAAGGATGGCAAGGTCAGGATGTGTGTTGATCACAGGGATCTAAACAAAGCTAGTCCAAAGGACGATTTCCCCCTGCCACATATCGACACTCTGGTAGACAACACTGCTAAGTTCCCAGTCTTCTCCTTTATGGACGGATTCTCGGGTTATAATCAAATTAAGATGGATCCAGAAGACATGGAAAAGACCACATTCATCATCCCTTGGGGAACCTTTTGCTACAAGGTAATGCCATTCGGTCTCAAAAATGCTGAGGCAACTTACCAAAGAGCAATGGTCACTCTTTTCCATGACATGATGCATAAGGAAATTGAGGTTTATGTGGATAATATGATTGCAAAATCTCGAAGTGAAGAGGATCATATAGACCACTTGCAAAAGCTATTCGAGCGTCTTCGGAAATTTCGACTACGGTTGAATCCTGCTAAATGCACCTTTGGTGTCCGATCCGGAAAGTTGCCCGGTTTCATTGTCAGTCAACGAGGAATTGAGGTAGATCCAGACAAGGTTAGGGCTATACAAGAGATTCCTGCTCCACGCACCGAGCGAGAGGTTAGAGGCTTCCTGGGACGTTTGAATTATATCTCGAGGTTTATCTCACATATGACGGCCACATGCGAGCCTATCTTCAAATTGCTTCGAAAAGATCAAGCAGTCGAATGGAACTCTGACTGTCAAATGGCTTTTGAGAAAATCGGACAATACCTAAAAGAGCCCCCTATTCTAATTCCACCTGTCCAGGGGAAACCACTCTTTATGTACTTAACTGTGCTTGAAAAATCAATGGGATGTGTGTTGGGACAACATGACGAAACCGGTCGAAAGGAACATGCTATCTATTATCTGAGTAAGAGGTTTACCGATTGTGAATCCCGATATTCACTCTTAGAGAAAACTTGTTGCGCTTTAGCATGGGCCGCTCGTCGTCTAAGACAATACATGATTTGCCACACTACTTTGTTGATCTCAAAAATGGATCCAATAAAGTATATCTTTGAAAAGCCTGCTTTAACTGGGAGACTCTCCCATTGGCAGATGTTACTATCTGAGTATGACATCCAATATGTATCTCAGAAAGCCATTAAAGGAAGTGTGTTGTCTGACTACCTGGCAAACCAGCCCGTTGAAGAGTACCAGTCGTTGAAATTTGACTTCCCTGATGAAGACATTATGGTAGTAAAGGATTGTGAAATCCCAGGACCTGATGAAGGACCTGAGCCCGGATCTCGGTGGAAGCTCATGTTTGATGGTTCCTCCAATTACATGGGGCATGGCGTAGGAGCTGTCCTGTTGAATCCAAATGGTGGATACACTCCTTTCACAGCAAGGTTGTGTTTTTATTGCACGAACAATATAGTAGAATATGAGGCGTGCATCCTAGGCATCGAAGCAGCCATTGATCTCCGAATCAAAATCCTTGAAGTATGTGGAGACTCAGCCTTGGTCATATACCAAGTCAAGGGCGAATGGGAAACCCGTGATACCAAGTTGATCCCATATTGTGCCTATGTCATGGAACTAATAAAATACTTTGACGAAATCACTTTCCGTCATATCCCGAGAACTGAGAATCAAATTGTTGATGCTTTGGCTATGTTGGCTTCAATGTACCAAGTTAGATTCCATAATGAAGCACCTCTCATTCAGATCGAGCGTAAAGTTGAGCCTGCCTACTGTCAGTCAGTTGAAGAGGAAACCGATGGTAAACCTTGGTTTCACGACATCAAATGCTTTTTACAAAATCAAGAATATCCAACCGATGCCACAACCCTTGACAAGAAAACGTTGAGGAAATTAGCATCCAAATTCTTCTTAAGCAATGGTGTGTTGTACAAGAGAAATCACGACATGATTCTGCTCAGATGCGTGGATGGACGTGAAGCGGACATGTTGATCAAGGAGATTCATGAAGGATCCTTTGGGACTCATGCCAATGGACATGCCATGGCCAAGAAGATTTTGAGAGCTGGTTATTACTGGCTGACCATGGAATCCGACTGCTTCAACTATGCTAGAAAATGTCATAAATGCCAAATCTATGCCGACAAGGTACACGTTCATCCGACCCTGCTAAATGTTTTGACGTCACCTTGGCCCTTCTCAATGTGGGGCATCGACATGATTGGCGCCATCGAGCCTAAAGCTTCCAATGGTCACCGCTTCATCCTGGTTGCCATTGATTACTTTACCAAATGGGTAGAAGCCGCCTCCTACGCTAATGTGACAAAACAAGTGGTTGCACGGTTCCTCAAGAAAGAGATCATTTGCCGTTATGGAATTCCAAGCCGGATCATCACAGATAATGGGACGAATCTGAACAATAAGACCATGAAAGAATTATGCGAGAGCTTCAAGATTGAGCACCATAACTCTTCACCATATCGTCCAAAGATGAATGGCGCTGTTGAAGCCGCTAATAAAACCATCAAGAAGATCCTGCAGAAAATGGTTAAAACCTATAAGGATTGGCACGAAATGCTACCCTTTGCACTGCATGGATACCGGACTTCCGTCCGCACTTCAACAGGGGCAACCCCGTTCTCTTTGGTATATGGGATGGAAGCAGTTCTCCCAATTGAAGTAGAGATACCTTCAATGAGAATCCTGATGGAGACCAAGCTAGAAGAGGCTGAGTGGATTCAAAATAGATTTGATCAGTTGAACCTCATAGATGAGAAGCGAATGACTTCTTTGTGCCACGGACAATTATACCAGAAACGGCTTAAAAGGGCTTTTGACAAGAAAGTACGTGTTCGGGAATTCAGAGAAGGAGACCTCGTGCTTAAGAAGATCTTGCCAATACACAAGGATTCACGTGGGAAGTGGACTCCCAATTATGAAGGCCCATATGTTGTGAAGAAAGCTTTCTCCGGAGGTGCCTTGATTCTCACAACTATGGATGATGAAGAGCTCTCACACCTCGTGAACTCTGATGCAGTTAAAAAATACTATGCCTAATAAAAACCCACTAAATCGAAAACCTGAAAGGGCGATTTAGGCAAAAAAAAGGGTATCCCGGTGGACTGAAAACCCGAAAGGGCGGTCCAGGCAAAAGTTAGGGATGAATAAAAATGGTAGCTCGCTAAGTTGAAAACCTGAAAAGGCGACTTAGGCAAAAAAGAGCGCCCCGGTGGATTGAAAACCCGACAGGGCGATCCAGGCAAAAGTAAGGGGCATAAAGGCATAAACTCCATCAGTTGTTACTGATTAATACCGAAGAATTTGAGGTAGAAGATTAATCCAGTCACTCCTGTAGGTGTTTAATTGGCTGCATTATATGGTAAAACACTAATGTCTTGACTGATGTCATGACATGCATATGTGACTACTTTGTAGTTACTGCAGGACTAGCTAACACAGGATTTATTGAATGTCAAACTGGACGTTGTGACATTCATACCTGTCAACAGATACTAAGGAATAGAACATCAGGAGTTCTGTTAGAACTTAGTATTCACTTGCAGTCTGGTTATCAAGGAAGAACCAGACCTGGCATAAGGCCTACTGACTGAATGTCAAACTGGATGTTGTGACATTCATCATTGACAGCAGCTACTGAAGATTGGGCAGAGTGGTGTTCTGCTATACTTCAGCATTTTACTTAGTTTGTTATTCAAGAGAATAACAGAACTAACTTAAGGCCAACTGTGTAAATGTTAAGTTGGACACTTTGACATTTACTAATGTAAGCTGGTACTGTAGTATGGTCATTTTGATCATGTACAGGTCAGCAGATTTGTACAGTCTGTTTTCTGGAAAAACAGACTCAGCATATGGACCTTGATGTCAAGCTGAATGTCGTGACATTCATTCCTGACAGCATATGCTAAATTGTAGGTTGTTCAGTTTTCTGTTACAGCTTTCTCAGGCTATTCTTTAGGAAGTCAACAGCTTAGAGAAAATCCAGGAAATCAACAACCAAGCTACATTCAATGAACCTAACAAATAGCCTATTTGTTAGCAACCTAAATATTGAATTTGTGGGAACTTATGTGACCTAAAATTCAGGAAAATACAGGTGCAAAAGCCCAGGTGCTGCAATATAAAAAGGAAGGCATTCCTCCATTCAGTTTCAGGGATTTTGAGGCGTGAAGATTTAGTGTGTCCATCTTACTTCACTGCTGTATTTTTGTGAGTCTAGAATTAGACGTATCTTGTAAGCCAAGTCATTATCAAGTAGATGATTGCTTTGGCATAGGGTGTTCATTGAGTTGTAAGTGTTGTGTCACTCGAAGCTTTTAAGCGTGAGTGCTGTGTATCTTGGTTTAAGCTGTGAAGCATAACCAAGAGTTGTTTTTGAAGTGTGACTTCAAAGTGTTTTTAATATCACTGAGGTGATTGAGGGGGAGTGAGTAGGAACTCTGATCTTAGGTTAAGATTGAAATTGCATTGGGTAGGGATTAAGTGATAAGTTGTAAACGGGTGAGTTTAGCTTTGAATTGATACTACTAATAGTGGATTTCCTCCCTGGCTTGGTAGCCCCCAGATGTAGGTCATGTTGGACTGAACTGGGTGAACAATTACTTGTGTTATTTACTGCACATACTGTTAAGTTCTGCATAATCCCTGTCTGTGCAGAATTGGATGTCATAACAACCAGTGTGACATCCAAAGTCTGATAACTAGAATTTCAATTGGCATCAGAGCAGGCACCCTGCCTGTGAAGTTCTGGGTGAGATCTAGGGAAGTTACTTTCTAGTACCATGGACAAGGATTTAGGACACTCAAATAGACCACCCATGTTGGATGGCTCTAATTATGATGACTGGAAGCCTCGTATGATAGCCTTCTTAAGGGCTCTAGACAGCAAAGTCTGGAGAGCTGTCAACAAAGGATGGGAACATCCAATGAGGACAGGTGAAGATGGAGTCAGTGTGCAGATTCCTGAAGAAGAGTGGGACAAGGAGCAAGAGGCACTAGCTCTTGGAAATTCCAAGGCCTTGAATGCTTTGTTCAATGGAATCAGCAAGAACATCTTCAGGCTAGTTCACCACTGTGAGCTAGCTAAGGAAGTTTGGGATACCCTCAAGGTAACTCATGAAGGTACTTCCAAGGTGAAGATGTCCAAACTTCAGATGCTGACAACCAAGTTTGAAAATCTGAAGATGAAGGAGGAAGAGACTATTCATGACTTTCACATGAATATTCTTGAAATTGCAAACACCTCTGGTGGACTAGGTGAGAAAATGACTGAAGAGAAACTTGTAAGAAAGATTCTCAGGTCCTTGCCTAAGAGGTTTGCCATGAAGGTCACTGCCATAGAGGAGGCTCAGGACATCAGCAATATGAAGGTAGATGAGCTCATTGGTTCACTCCAAACCTTTGAAATGGGCTTAGGTGAGTATGCTGAGAAGAAGAAAAGCATAGCCTTTATAGGAGAAGGATATACTGGAGGTGATGAAAGTATATCAGAAACCTTAGCCATGCTTGGGAGACAGTTCAACAAGCTCATAAAGAAATTTGATCAACAGGGTAGATCTAATGTCAAGAACATCCCATCTGACATAAAGAAAAGATCAACCCATGAAGAAAAGGCCAACCAAGGCAAGGAAATCCAGTGCCATGGATGTGAAGGATATGATCATAGTAAGGCTGACTGCCCTATCCTTCTCATGAGGCAAAGGAAAGGGCTATCTGTCACCTGGTCAGAAGAAAACACTGAGAGTAAATCTGAAGGAGAATCGGCCAAACAAGTCATTGCTCTAACCAGTGTTTGTGCTTCAGAGGATAACTCAAGTGGAGATGAACTCACATTGGATGAACTTGTTGCCTCATATAAAGAATTATGTGTTAAAAGTGCAGAAGTTTGCATCCAAGGAGAAAAGCATAAGAAACTCATCAAAGAACTAGAAGCTGAGAAACTAGAGCAGCTGAAAGTCATTGAGGGTCTGAAAGGTGAGATTTCGTTACTGATCTCCAAGCTAGACCAAATGACCAAATCCATCAAAATGGTGAATAAGGGATCAGACACCTTGGAAGAAATCCTTAAGACAGGACAGAAGTATGGAAACACATCTGGTTTAGGCTTTGGGAAAAGATCCTCAACTGAAAACAAACGCCCAAAGGCTAAAGTTCAGAAATCCAAATGGAAGTCTCATCCAAAGTCACAACATCGAGGAACCAGAATGACCAATCATCAGAAGAAGAAATTCAAGAGATGGAAATGTCATTACTGTGGGAGATTTGGTCATATAAAACCATTCTGCTACCGGCTGCATGGTTACCCGAACCAGACCCCTCAAGGTAGGCCCAAGAAAAAGGTGTCTACTCATAATGCCCCCATTAAGAAACCAACATGGGTGGTTAAGCAGACACCTCAGGTCAAACCTAAGCAGCTGGCATCTAAGATGCACTTCTCTCCTGAGAATCAACAGTGTGTTGCTAACCTTGCTCACACTTCTTCAAGGGGACATATCAGACAAGATTGGTACCTTGATAGTGGCTGCTCAAGGCATATGACTGGGATGGACTATCTAGTGGTGAATCTACATCCTTCTAACACCAAGTCTGTGACATTGAGTGATGGAACTAAAAGAGAAGTCATAGGTGTTGGGAAGCTGGACTGTCCAGAAGCCCCAAAATTGAGTGATGTGCTGTTAGTAAAAGGACTAACTGTGAACCTCATAAGCATAAGCCAGATGTGTGACCAAGGATATAAGGTGGAATTCACCAAGGGAGGATGTGTGGTGTTGAATGGGAGCAATCAAGAAGTGATGAGAGGAGAGAGATCCAAAGATAATTGCTATCTATGGAAATCTAGAGAGTCTATCAACCCTTCCAAGTGTCTTTTGACCAAGGGAGATCAGGAAGGGAAAGTGAGACATGGAAAACTTGATGCCACTCAGGTAAAAGGAGTGAAGAAGAGCATTTCCAAGGGAACTATGAGAAGAGTCCCATATCTGTCTTTAGATAAAAGGACAGACTATGGAAATTGTCTGCTCAAAAGTAATGAGCCCTTGGTTCCCTTTGACCATCATACAACTAGGGATAGACAGAGGTGTGAGTTATTGACGTCTGCAGAAACTCAGTACCTTGCTTGTGGAGGCAGGTGGTCACCTATAGTTTGGAGGAACCTGATGCAAACAGAGTACAATGTCACCCAGAATGTCATGACATTGTACAGTAAGGACAAAAAGGGAATGCGTAAGTCTGAAAAGTTATAGCAACTAATGAAGTTAGTTAGCTACTGTTTAGTAAGTCATATTATTAAACACATGGTGAACGCTGAGTGGTCAAAATCTAATAGACCTTACTCTTGCACAAAGCGTTTCTCATTCAGTCGTTCCATTCTCCACTTGTGCAAACCCTCGTTCAAGGAAACGATTCATCTTCCTTCTCACATATTCAGCATGGCTCGTCAATCCGACACCTCCTCGTACACCACCGTGTCTGACCATCACAGCACCGAGTCTCATCACTCTACCCGGGAGGATCCTGTTGGGGACGCAGCAACTTCGTCCCATGCAAGAAGACCTAAGGAAACGGTCACCGGGTTTTCATCAGAAGTCGCTCTTGATGAACACACAAGGGAAGGGTCAAGGTATGTACATAACTCCATTGCAACTATCGTCACTCAGATACTATCTGGCAATCGAGATGTTCCTGGGGTTTCTGTTCCCTTGAACACAATCATCCCTGACATTGCTGCATGTCAAGATAAAACTGTAGTGTTGAGAAAAAATGTCACTGACAGTGTTGAGCAACCAGATGCTCATGAGAGATCAAAGGTTGAAAAACCCTCAGGCAAAGTGAGGAGTGAGAAGGCCAATGTTACTCAAAGTGTTGAGAACAATCCTAGGGCTGAGACGATAAACGTGGAAGAACTCTCAGACAATGAACTTCTGGCTACAGCTGTCCCTAGGATAGCCAAGAGAGTCAGGACCAGAAGGGAGAGAAAGGCTGTGGAGCTGAAGTCCCCCTCCAAGGAGGTTGGTACAACAAATCCCCACAAGCAACCAGAGTCAGAGAGTACACACAAGAGGAAAAGCTATGGTCCTACAAAAGCTTGGAGCAAAGAGGTGCCTAAGAAGTTGAAGACCAAAGCTGTGGTGGTTGAGTCTGAATCTGATGTCCCTTGTGATGTCACAACATCCATGTCCAGGAAGAAGCCCTCTTCCAGTAGGTTGGCAACCAGTGTCCCAGAAGTTCCCATTGACAATGTGTCCTTCCACTTTGCCTCCAGTGTTAACAGGTGGAAGTATGTATACCACAAGAGGCTGGCATTGGAAAGAGAACTGGCACAGAATGCAATGGACTGTAAAGAGATTGTGGATCTCATCAAGGAGGCAGGGCTGATAAGAACTGTGTCACAACTTCCTAAGTGCTATGAGACCTTGGTGAAGGAGTTTATTGTAAATCTGTCAGAGGAGTGTGCTGATGGGAGATCCAAGGAATTTCGAAAGGTCTATGTGCGCGGCAAATGTGTGACTTTTTCCCCCTCTGTAATAAATCAGTATCTGGGAAGAGCGGATGAAGAGCAACCTGAGCTTGAAGTGACTGACAATACAATCTGTCAAGTCATCACAGCAAAGCAAGTCCGAAAATGGCCTCTCAAAGGGAAGCTAGTAGCCAGCCAACTAAGTGTTAAGTATGCAATGCTGCACAAAGTTGGATCAGCCAACTGGGTACCCACTAACCACAAGTCAACTGTGTCTGTGGCATTAGGGAAGTTCATCTATGCAGTGGGAACCAAAGCTAAGGTGGACTATGGTGCCTACATATTTGATCAGACAATGAAGCATGCTGGGAGCTTCAGTGTAAAGGGTCCCATTGCCTTCCCCTCTCTAATATGTGGAATTGTGCTGAATCAATTTCCACACATCCTGACAGATAATGACTTTGTGAGGAGAAGGGAGAGTCCATTGGCTTTCAGCTACAAGCTGTTCCTGGGCAAGCATGTCCCGGACATTGTCGTGACATCGGGAGAGACTTCCAAAACTAGCAACCAACCAGACAAAGCTGATGTTATTGCAGTTCTCAAGGAGACCTGCAAAGAGCTGGGAGCTAGAAAGCATGCACTGGAACAGCTCATCTTGCAGCTGGAGTCTACTGCTGAGGACACGGATGGAGCTGAAGGGCAAATGGCTAAGGGGGAGGAAGAGGCCAGCTCTGAAGAGGAGGCTGATGAGGAGGCTGATGATGAGGCAGAGGATTAATCCTTTTGTTGCTGTTTTTTCTGTTATGTGTGTAATTCATATTTCCTTTGTGGGTCTGTATATTAAAGTGTTGCTTTGGCAACATTTTTGACAAAAAGGGGGAGTGACAAGTGATACCCCAGGACAACAGAAGTTTACATTGTTAAACTTTAGTATTAAAACAGGTACCCTTTCATAACAGATTGAAGTTTTCCCCTACTACAGCTGCTGTGTGTTGAAGTGTGTAGTTAACTTCTGTGTGCACACTGTTGTATGCCTCTGTGTAGTTAACTTCTGTGTGCACACTGTTGTATGCCTCTGTGTGTTTGCTGATATGTGTGTGAAGTTTTTATTTAACTTCCCCCCCCCCTGCAGCAGATATTGAAGTTTAAGTGCAACTTCTAATATGTGTGTGCTGCTAAGTGAAGTTCTTATTTAACTTCCATGTGTGTGAGTGTGCTGCCACTCTGAGTGTTTTTAGCTAGTATTATTTCCTGCTAGGTGAGTGTTTCCGCTGCTATGAACTCTGTTATGGGGATCAAAGTGTTTTAGCCAAAAATTTGCCAAAGGGGGAGTTTGTAGGTGTTTAATTGGTTGCATTATATGGTAAAACACTAATGTCTTAACTGATGTCATGACATGCATATGTGACTACTTTGTAGTTACTGCAGGACTAGCTAACACAGGATTTATTGAATGTCAAACTGGACGTTGTGACATTCATACCTGTCAACAGATACTAAGGAATAGAACATCAGGAGTTCTGTTAGAACTTAGTATTCACTTGCAGTCTGGTTATCAAGGAAGAACCAGACCTGGCATAAGGCCTACTGACTGAATGTCAAACTGGATGTTGTGACATTCATCATTGACAGCAGCTACTGAAGATTGGGCAGAGTGGTGTTCTGCTATACTTCAGCATTTTACTTAGTTTGTTATTCAAGAGAATAACAGAACTAACTTAAGGCCAACTGTGTAAATGTTAAGTTGGACACTTTGACATTTACTAATGTAAGCTGGTACTGTAGTATGGTCATTTTGATCATGTACAGGTCAGCAGATTTGTACAGTCTGTTTTCTGGAAAAACAGACTCAGCATATGGACCTTGATGTCAAGCTGAATGTCGTGACATTCATTCCTGACAGCATATGCTAAATTGTAGGTTGTTCAGTTTTCTGTTACAGCTTTCTCAGGCTATTCTTTAGGAAGTCAACAGCTTAGAGAAAATCCAGGAAATCAACAACCAAGCTACATTCAATGAACCTAACAAATAGCCTATTTGTTAGCAACCTAAATATTGAATTTGTGGGAACTTATGTGACCTAAAATTCAGGAAAATACAGGTGCAAAAGCCCAGGTGCTGCAATATAAAAAGGAAGGCATTCCTCCATTCAGTTTCAGGGATTTTGAGGCGTGAAGATTTAGTGTGTCCATCTTACTTCACTGCTGTATTTTTGTGAGTCTAGAATTAGACGTATCTTGTAAGCCAAGTCATTATCAAGTAGATGATTGCTTTGGCATAGGGTGTTCATTGAGTTGTAAGTGTTGTGTCACTCGAAGCTTTTAAGCGTGAGTGCTGTGTATCTTGGTTTAAGCTGTGAAGCATAACCAAGAGTTGTTTTTGAAGTGTGACTTCAAAGTGTTTTTAATATCACTGAGGTGATTAAGGGGGAGTGAGTAGGAACTCTGATCTTAGGTTAAGATTGAAATTGCATTGGGTAGGGATTAAGTGATAAGTTGTAAACGGGTGAGTTTAGCTTTGAATTGATACTACTAATAGTGGATTTCCTCCCTGGCTTGGTAGCCCCCAGATGTAGGTCATGTTGGACTGAACTGGGTGAACAATTACTTGTGTTATTTACTGCACATACTGTTAAGTTCTGCATAATCCCTGTCTGTGCAGAATTGGATGTCATAACAACCAGTGTGACATCCAAAGTCTGATAACTAGAATTTCAACTCCCCTTAGGAGCAAAGTTTTTGGGGGATCATATCTATTAAGGATGTTAGTGGTCACTGAATTCAATGTAAACCTTTCCTTATTGCCATTTTCAAAAAAAAATTGTAACACTCTATGGAGCTACGCCATTTGTGTGCTACCATTCTTGAATAAAATACAAGTTTTTCCCAATCATTCTTAGTTGTGTTCATCTACGCTTTTCTTTGTTATGCAAGATGTCATTTATTTGTTAATAATGAAGTTTTGAAACTTGAAAAAGAATTTGAAATTTAGAACAAAATTACTTTGATATATGTGAAAATCAAAGGAAAATCATTTGTTCCCCCAAAAGGCTCAAAGTTTGCATAAATACTCCAGGATCACCAACAAGAGTCCCCATGGAATATAACTCATTAATCCTCTAGAAGGATGGACCTTTGGTTATTTATAACTGTCATTCACGATAGTTTTTCCTCTGGATGCGCCTGTTAATTGTACGGGTATGAGTTATTGGTGTTGAGGAATCAAAATCTCTGTAAACAATCCCTACAAACACCCAGTCTGCCAAGTGTCAGCATAATCATGATCATTCATATATCATGCAAAATTTCAAATCATGCATAGCCGGGATGTACTTCGTGCTCATTGTGCATTGACCTAGGTCTTGCTGTTGATCCTATGTCCTTGGACCTCTAATTCCGGTTTGTCTTTGGTATCTTTAAACCAACACCCGGTTTTCGCAGTCATTTTCAAGTCCAATTGTTGTTGGCAAAATCCGTTAAAAGCTGGTTGTAGTCCATTGCTTACGGTCAGAGTCCAATTGTTGCTATTCCAGTGTCAGGTCATATCTGAACCTGTTCTGAAGTTTTTTTCTCTGTTTGTTCAATCCTATTCAGGTCATATATGAACCTGTTGTTGAGCTTTTATTCTGGGGTCAGGTCATACTTGAACTTGCTCTGAAGAGTTTTTCCAATTTTTGTTCAATACTATTCAGGTCATGTATGAACCTGTTGTTGAGCTTTTATTCCGGGGTCAGGTCATACTTGAACCTGCTCTGAAGAGTTTTTTCCTTTTGTTCAATACCATTCAGGTCATGTATGAACCTGTTGTTGAGCTTTTATTCCGGGGTCAGGTCATACTTGAACCTGCTCTGAAGAGTTTTTTCCTTTTGTTCAATACTATTCAGGTCATATATGAACCTGTTGTTGAGCTTTTATTCCGGGGTCAGGTCATACTTGAACCTGCTCTGAAGAGATTTTCCTTTTGTTCAATACCATTCAGGTCATATATGAACCTGTTGTTGAGCTTTTATTCCGGGGTCAGGTCATACTTGAACTTGCTCTGAAGAGTTTTTCCAATTTTTGTTCAATACTATTCAGGTCATATATGAACCTATTGTTGAGCTTTTATTCCGGGGTCAGGTCATACTTGAACCTGCTCTGAAGAGTTTTTCCAATTTTTGTTCAATACTATTCAGGTCATGTATGAACCTGTTGTTGAGCTTTATTCCGGTGTCAGGTCATACTTGAACCTCTACTGAAGATTTTTTTTCTGTTTGTTTAATACTATTCAGGTCATGTATGAACCTGTTGTTGAGCTTTATTCCGGTGTCAGGTCATACATGAACCTGTTCTGAAGAGTCTTTCTCTATGTTTGTTCCAGTATTATCAGGTCATATATGAACATGTTGATACACTTTTCTTGAATTCTTCTGAGTTTGTTAGGTCATACCTGAACCTGCTGTCAGAACTTCTTGATATTCCCCAGCGTTGTCAGGTCATATATGAACCTGTTGTAGCATCTTTTCCTTTATTCGGGTTTGGTAAGTCATATGTGAACTTACTACCGAAATCCCTTGTATTCTAAGTGTCGTTTATCAAATCTCACTTTGAATACTCCCCAGTGTGTGTCTGATTCTCCAGCAGGACTGTTTCCCCAGCAAGTTGTTTTTTTTTACCCCATTTGTCTGTCTCCCTGTGGATCATCAGTATTCCCCACATATTGGTCTGTCTAGTAGCATCTCCTGTCAAGGGTCCACCATATCCCTAGCAGATAAAAATTACAAAAAATCATGCATCCATGCATATCATATCATGTCATATCATGTCATATCATATCATATCATATCATATCACATCATGTCATAGGGATTCAGGATCAAAATTCGGGTCTTCTTAGTATTTAACCATCTCCCACTAGGATCATATGAAGAATGTCCTGCTTCATATTCTCTAGTTGAAGACGCTTAAATAGGGGCAACTGTCATACCCCGATTTTGGTCCTGAATTTTTTATTTTTATTTGGCATTTGGCCTAAAATTCATTTGCATACATTCATTCCCAAATCCACTTTTTTATTAACAAACATTGGTCATTATCTAGCTTCTTGATCATGGTGTTTTTTTTATTATAAAATGGATTTTAATTATTTGACTTTTTTTAATTTTTAATTTGATTTTAATTTCGAATTAAGTTTAATTCCAAATTTCAATTTAATCTTAATTGTTTATTTTACTAATGATTCAAACTCTAATTGATTTTAATTTCCAAATGAATGTTAGAGTTGATATCAAAGTAATTTTAACGAATTATAGATTAATTTGATTTTTATTTGGTTTTTGCTGATTTGTTATTATTATTTAAATTGATATTTAGATTAGTCTTGGATTATTCCTAAAAATCCATATTCCATTTTTATAATCAAATATCCAATAACCCAACTCTATTTTTAAATCCATATCCAAAATCTATATCCATTTTCATTATCCATTTGGAACCAATTTAAACCATAACCATCCAGATAGTTATACATTCCATACAGTCGACTACATTTTCATTCATAACATTCCATACAATCTGAAATTCTGGTGTAGTCAGAATTCAGATGTTATCCACCACGACATGACATCTGATCTAACATTGTAACTAATACAGCAAGATAGTTATTAACCACTGTACTAATATGCACAGGTTCACAGATGTCACGACATCTCATTCTATGTCGCCCTAGAATGTATGAACCCCTAGTTCTGTGCTTCAGGAAGAAAGACTCAACAGAAGTCAAACCTAGCACTCACTTCAGTTGTTTTCTTCCATAGTTATTAGCATGATGTCTTACTGTTGATTTGAACATCATCTGTTACAGCATTACAGGTTTACCTTATTTTATAACTGGCACAATTATAACATGCAAAAGGTAAAAACACAAGTAATTGTTAACCCAGTTCGGTGCAACATCACCTACGTCTGGGGGCATACCAAGCCAGGAAGAAGATCCACTATTAGTAGTATCAATTCAAAGCTAAACTCACCCGTTTACAACTTATCACTTAATCCCTACCCAATGCAATCTATACCTAGGAACTCCTAGATAGAAACCTCCAGTTTCCATTCCTATCACTACAATCACAATGTAATGCTAACCAACTTGAACTTGCTTCACAGCTTCGTTCAAGCACATAATCACTCTTGCCTACAGGCTTGAGTTACAAAAACTCTCAGCTTTTACCACTGAGAAACACATGGTAACCATCCCACAGGTTGGGAGGTTTACCTTACACACACCCCTAAAAATTCATTCTAGGAGGCTTACAAAGACTAGATTACAATCAGCTATTTATAACCTAATCACCCAAGTGGATTTGGGCCTTCAGAAATCGCAGCAAACTTCTCCTTTGCTGTTACAACATCAGCAGAAACTTTCTGCTACAAACAAGGTCTTCAATCTTTTAGTTCCTAAAATATCTCCAAATTTAGTTCCTAAAATATCTCCATATTTAGTTCCTAAAATATCTCCACATTTAGTTCCTAAAATATCTCAAGACCTCCACAAATAATGCCACATAGGATTCTAACTAATTTCCACATATTAGTGTGCTAACAAATAGGCTATTTGTTAGGTTCCTTAATTGTAGCTTGGTTGTTGGTTTCCTGGATTTTCTCTAAGCTGTCGACTTCCTGAAGAATAGCCCAAGAAAAAGCTGAAACAGAAAACTGCACAACCTACAATTTAGCATATGCTGTCAGGCATGAATGTCACGACATTCAGCTTGACATCAAGGTCCATATGCTGAGTCTGTTTTTCCAGAAAACAGACTGTACAATTTTGCTGACCTGTACATGATCAAAATGACCATACTACAGTAACAGCTTACATTAATAAATGTCAAAGTGTCCAACTTAACATTTACACATTTGGCCTTAAGTTAGTTCTGTTATTCTCTTGAAGAACAAACTAAGTTACATGCTGAAGTATAGCAGAACACCACTCTGCCTAATCTTCAGTAGCTGCTGTCAATGATGAATGTCACAACATCCAGTTTGACATTCAGTCAGTAGGCCTTATGCCAGGTCTGGTTCTTCCTTGATAACCAGACTGCAAATGAATACTAAGTTCTAACAGAACTTCTGTTCCTTAGTATCTGTTGACAGGTATGAATGTCACAACATTCAATAATCCTGTGTTAGCTAGTCCTGTAGTAACTACAATGTAGTCACATATACATGTCATGACATCAGTCAAGACATTAGTGTTTTACCATATAATGCAGCCAATCAAACACCTACAAACTCCCCCTTTGGCAAATTTTTGGCTAAAACACTTTGATCCCCATAACAGAGTTCATAGCAGCGGAATAATACTAGCTAATACACTCAGAGTGGCAGCACACTCACACACATGGAAGTTAAATAAAAACTTCACATAGCAGCACACACATATTAGAAGTTGCACCTAAACTTCAACATCAGCTGCAGGGGGGAATCTTCAGATCTGTCATGAGAGTCTGTTGTAGAGACCCACTCTGTTTGTCAGGGGTATTGGTGGTTATTGGTGGTTATTACTCCCCCTTTTTGTCAAAAATGTTGCCAAAGCCAGCAACATAGCCAGAGCACACTGACAGAGTTCCAGACTTGGTTTTACTTCACAGTTTCAACCAAGTTCACATCCACTTGATCTTGCTTCACAGCTTCGATCAAGTAATCACCCACTTTTGCTTTACAGTAGGTACAGCCATATCAGATTCCAAGACTTTGAGTCTGACATCTTGATCCACTCCTGCATGAACACTTTCTTGAACTCCAGCAGGCACATAAGATATCTTATGTTAAGACATCTTGTGAATACTCTGTCCTTTTTGTTAACAAGGCAAACTATCAGCAGTTTAAACCACATAATAGTAGTTTAGTCAGGAGCAAAAACAATTACTAGTTATGGCTACTAGTAATACACACATGCACAAGGGTACTTCTTCTCCCCCTAAATCTGTGCATTCATCAAATAACAGCTGCTGTAACTCCAGCACCTGTACCAGCCAGAATGTCCTACTGGCATATGCTTCCATATTGTCATGACATCCGGTCAGACATTCTTCTGCTCACTCAGCCTTGACACATACCTTGTTATCCCACTATCTAACAGGTTTCCAAACCTTGTTATCTGAGAACACATAGACCACAAGCTTGATGATTACTTGCAGTGCAAGGACAGAACTCCCCCTGTCATGAACAACCCATTCTCCTCTTGAAGCTTGGAGATCACACATGGGCATATCCAACATCCCAAAGTTGGACCTTCACATACTTCCTAATTCAAAGAGACTCCAGACCACTTGATGAATGGAAAACATAAGACGCATCTTCATGTCTTCAAGAGCACACCCTCTGTTCAACCCTCTTAGCTGAACACATTCACACTCTGTGTCAATCTCTCTTCTAACCAGAACAGAAGACCACTTCACAAGATGTTCTAACATCAGCTGGGACATCCTTCATAACAGGACAAGGCACACCATCTGATAGTCTTCAGATATCACTGAGTCACCGGGTTGATCAAGAAGAACCCAGACATACCTTGGGACATATACATTTTCATCCCATTACAAGAGATAATCTTCCATAGATAGCTCAGAACTCCTACCACAAGCTCCAAGGGATGAATAGAAAACACCTCCTTTAGTCTTCAACTTACTACTTTTCTGCTCAAAAGTAATTTGTCTCAGACTTTCCTCAAGAATAATCAGCTGCCATATGGATTATCTTGATTCTTCGAACTCACTCCTGAGATAGACCAAATGCCACTGGTTGATTACCTCCTTCATGAATCCTCATATGAAAAGGTCAAATGCTGCTTTTTGACCTCCCCAAGTTTATCAGACTTCTCCCAAAGATATTCTGACCTTCCAAGTGAGACTTGAACTTCAAGCTTTTTGAAGTATCCAATCTACAACCCTGTAGACCTTTCTATCTCAAGTTGATGTGCCACTTCACCAACTAAGAATCTGATGTTGAACCAAATGTCACAACATTGTGTTTTGACATCCAGCTGTTGAATTCAGCTCCTTCTTCTGCCACTTGAAAGAACTTCCTCCCTTCACAGAACAAGAGTTCAATGTTCTCATAGACTTGATTGTGGAACCAAGTTTGAGTAAACAACCTCCATCCTGCAGGTTTGCAGTTAAGTCATCCAAGCTCACACCTTGATGAATCCCTGCTTCTTCTCCAAAGACATCAGACACTCTGATGTATGAGTCTTCAGAAGGACCAGTTAGAAACTAACCCTTCAGCTCTACCAAGGATTCCACATCCTAAGGCAAGGCTGTTTCCATGATGTCAAGACTGCTGCCACTTGTTCTTGACTTCACAGTGTGCATAAGCTAATGCACTTCCTTACCTAGATCAGAAATAAACTGATCCAAGTAACCACCATCAAGACTATGATGTCTTCTTCTTCTTGTACATACCAAGGCTGAACATGTTTCTTGCCAGGAAACCTTTTCAGAGATCATATGCTTTTGCTGCCACCAAAGAGATAGATCATAAGCCAATGTACTGTCCTTCCTGTGATTCTGCACAGGGTCTTGAAGAAGTGATGTTCCAACATCTTTAAGAACATCAGTTATCTTGAGCTCCAAGGATAATCAATTAAACACTTGCACTTGGCACAAGTAGACATTGATCTTAAATCCTTTCCCAATCATCCCTTCAGATACTTCCACCATAAGAATACTTTGAAAATACTCTTCTTGTGTCAACATCTTCTGCTTGCAAGCACCTAGACAATTTTGAAAGTCTTCCCAGATTAAATCCACCCTTAGGAATGAGAGAGATGAATTCTTCCTTGCAAATGTGTCACACAACCACCAGAACCCATGTGACACAGGTCAACAGCCAACCAGACCCTAGGCTGACCAGACTTGAGGAGGTTAACCAAAACTCCCCCTCAACTTAACAATCATGGATACTCCACACCAATATCCATGCATTGTACCCATATGTCTCAACATGACATACACTATCCCTACCAGTGGCAACTAACTCCTCCAATCAGACTCCAGCTGACCATAAGTACTAGTGAGACACACAATACCAGTCGATAGTAGTTATGCATTGCCAGGGCATACTACTTCAACCAACCTATGAATCTTCATATTCTTACTCCTTGACAGAACTGCCACTTCTGCACGTGGTGTTTGAATAACATGATTCATGGTTCCAATCCTCGTAGATGATACAGCACTCAGGTTACCCCATTATTGACTGCTAACATCCAGGGGACTTGTCTTCCAACACAGCATAGTACTTCAGGGAACACCTATCCAGCCCTGCTCAATCTACAGGAATATGCCAAACAGCAGGAGATTGCACACTGCCACATCTCAACCAGCTCAACTTTTAGAGATCAGACTTCTAAAGGTGACCTTCTTGAGCACACATACAGTTGACCCTTCCCTTGTCAACTTAGCACACACAGATGTCTCCTCTTCCAGGTCAGGAGTAGGTTCCAAACAGAAGTATCCCTTTGTTTGATACCTAAAAACATCTGCTCTTCAACCAGTAGCTGCATACTTGTTGAACAACATGTTCTAACATCGCATAGAACATTAGTTCCACCTCCTTGGAACAAACCTTCCTTGAAGGTCTTCAAGGTCTTCATACACCCTACTCAAGTGAGTAAAAGAATCAGTGATTAAGTGATTCTTACCATCCTGAAGTGAGAACGTCATGATGAGTGGACTTGAGGGGACTCAAGTATCTTTGACATCTTCAGTAGATTATGATGAGATCTTGAATACAGCAGCCTTACATCCACATGAGGGGAAACAACATCAGAGTTTGAGTTTTGCCAGGTATTATGCAGCGGAAATCATAATACAACTCAACCTATGAACACACACTTCACCAGATCAGCCTCCAAGACCATACCACGTTTGAATGTGATTCAATACTGGCACAGCTGTCCCACACACAGGCCAATTGCCACCCTCCAGAGACAGGTACACACCATTCCTGTCATGAACAGTCCATCCACCTACTTCAAGGGACCATTCAGGGAAAGTACAGAACCTTTCACAGGTTCCAACATTAGTACTACCATAACTTCTTGCAAGATACCAGAAAGTATCACCCATGGATCTCATCCAGAGACAGAACAGGATGCCTGCTCTGATACCAATTGAAATTCTGGTGTAGTCAGAATTCAGATGTTATCCACCACGACATGACATCTGATCTAACATTGTAACTAATACAGCAAGATAGTTATTAACCACTGTACTAATATGCACAGGTTCACAGATGTCACGACATCTCATTCTATGTCGCCCTAGAATGTATGAACCCCTGGTTCTGTGCTTCAGGAAGAAAGACTCAACAGAAGTCAAACCTAGCACTCACTTCAGTTGTTTTCTTCCATAGTTATCAGCATGATGTCTTACTGTTGATTTGAACATCATCTGTTACAGCATTACAGGTTTACCTTATTTTATAACTGGCACAATTATAACATGCAAAAGGTAAAAACACAAGTAATTGTTAACCCAGTTCGGTGCAACATCACCTACGTCTGGGGGCATACCAAGCCAGGAAGAAGATCCACTATTAGTAGTATCAATTCAAAGCTAAACTCACCCGTTTACAACTTATCACTTAATCCCTACCCAATGCAATCTATACCTAGGAACTCCTAGATAGAAACCTCCAGTTTCCATTCCTATCACTACAATCACAATGTAATGCTAACCAACTTGAACTTGCTTCACAGCTTCGTTCAAGCACATAATCACTCTTGCCTACAGGCTTGAGTTACAAAAACTCTCAGCTTTTACCACTGAGAAACACATGGTAACCATCCCACAGGTTGGGAGGTTTACCTTACACACACCCCTAAAAATTCATTCTAGGAGGCTTACAAAGACTAGATTACAATCAGCTATTTATAACCTAATCACCCAAGTGGATTTGGGCCTTCAGAAATCGCAGCAAACTTCTCCTTTGCTGTTACAACATCAGCAGAAACTTTCTGCTACAAACAAGGTCTTCAATCTTTTAGTTCCTAAAATATCTCCAAATTTAGTTCCTAAAATATCTCCATATTTAGTTCCTAAAATATCTCCACATTTAGTTCCTAAAATATCTCAAGACCTCCACAAATAATGCCACATAGGATTCTAACTAATTTCCACATATTAGTGTGCTAACAAATAGGCTATTTGTTAGGTTCCTTAATTGTAGCTTGGTTGTTGGTTTCCTGGATTTTCTCTAAGCTGTCGACTTCCTGAAGAATAGCCCAAGAAAAAGCTGAAACAGAAAACTGCACAACCTACAATTTAGCATATGCTGTCAGGCATGAATGTCACGACATTCAGCTTGACATCAAGGTCCATATGCTGAGTCTGTTTTTCCAGAAAACAGACTGTACAATTTTGCTGACCTGTACATGATCAAAATGACCATACTACAGTAACAGCTTACATTAATAAATGTCAAAGTGTCCAACTTAACATTTACACATTTGGCCTTAAGTTAGTTCTGTTATTCTCTTGAAGAACAAACTAAGTTACATGCTGAAGTATAGCAGAACACCACTCTGCCTAATCTTCAGTAGCTGCTGTCAATGATGAATGTCACAACATCCAGTTTGACATTCAGTCAGTAGGCCTTATGCCAGGTCTGGTTCTTCCTTGATAACCAGACTGCAAATGAATACTAAGTTCTAACAGAACTTCTGTTCCTTAGTATCTGTTGACAGGTATGAATGTCACAACATTCAATAATCCTGTGTTAGCTAGTCCTGTAGTAACTACAATGTAGTCACATATACATGTCATGACATCAGTCAAGACATTAGTGTTTTACCATATAATGCAGCCAATCAAACACCTACACAATCAACTACATTTTCATTCATAACTTTCCATGCAAATAAATACAGAACCATTTCCATACAATATCCAATAAACCTTCCATTTAAATTCAAAACGCCATACAAAGTCAATTCATCACGTTCCATACAAAATAAAATGCCATAAATGTTCCAGTACATTTCTATCCCCTCAACTACAACATATACAACCTAATTCCAAGCTCCCAACCTAACTCTAAACAAGCAAGCCTTTCATTTCTTCAATAAAACTCGTTGCCCTACTACAAGCTGAAGCATTGCTCTGCGTTTCCTCAGCAGAACACCACCACCTGCACCTGCTGCCGGTACTCCTTCATCAACATGCTCAGAACCTCGTCCCCAACCTGCAACAATCCTCATCAGCAGACAACATCAAACACAACAAGTTCTGCTATAACAACCTGCCAAATGCGATCCCAGGAGTACCAATTGTCGCAGAAAAAATCAATAGCAGGGTTGCAATTTAAATCAACAGAAGTAGTAAAACCAGCATGATAATGAAGATATGGCAAACCTGCAAAATTTAGTCAAAGGATTTGCAACAATAGACAACTTGGCACTTGTAAATGTTGAGGGAACTGGAATGGCCGGTGTTCCAGGTACAACAAGTGCTATTTTTAGTGCAATCAAAGATGTTGGAGCTAATGTTATCATGATATCTCAGGCTAGTATTGAGCATTCTGTATGCTTTGCTGTCCCCGAGACGGAAGTAAAAGCTGTTGCCGAGGCATTGCAATCAAGATTTCGTCAAGCTTTGGATAATGTGCGTCTTTCTCAGGTTGCAATTATCCCAAATTGTAACATTTTGGCAGCTGTTGGCCAGAAAACGGCAAGCACTCCTGGAGTTAGTGCTCACCCCCGAGACATTGATTATCCCCGCTCTAGAAAAATTGCAGGTAGCATAGGTGCCTTCCTTATGATGGATATGGCTCACATAAGCGGACTCGTTGCTGCATCTGTGCTTGCCGACATCTTTGAGTTTTGTGACATTGTGACCACCACAACCTGCAGTCACCGCATCAGTTGTTGATAAGCAGAAAGAACTTTTGGTCAATAAAGTTGTTAGAGAGCAAACAAATTCAATTGATGAAATGAGAAGGATATTGAAGAGTCTGAATCATTATGAAGCCCTTGGATTTAACCGCCACAAAAAGATTGACGCAGCAGTTTTGAAAAAGGAATTTCAGTGTTCCTGTTACAACTGCTGAGTTTTCTGTGATGAAGACAGCTTGCAGTTTTGCATTGCCGCACATTATGGGCTGGGATCGTCTAACTAATCAGAAACCAAGTGAGACAGTAAGCTTTCAACCAAATCGGCAGTTGGGTGGGACAGTTGGCTTTCAACTGAAGATTAGCCCACAGATTTTAGACTTGGAATGGCTAGCACCACTTGCTCACGACATGTTAAGATGGCAACCTGAAAGAAGTTACGAGCAGATGAGTTTTGTTTCAAGGACAAACGTGTTGCTCGTACAAATCCTTCACTTTACAAATCAAGAAAAAACAGAATATGACTATAGCAGACAAGTGAGAAAAACCAGAAGTGACAAATGCAGTTAGAAAATCATAAGCCGTGAACACACCATGGTCATGATCAAACGCTATACTTACATTGGCCATATGCAAGGGTAGCAGCAGTTGGTTCATTGATCATCTTCATTCAAGCCTGCAATAGCACCAGTATTTATATTGGCTTTTCGCTGAGAATCTTTGAAATAGGTCGGAACTGTAATCACTGCATTTTTGATAGGTGTCTCCAAAGTCTCTCTGCGTTTTCCCGCATGTTTGTGAGGATCATAGATAATATTTCCTCTGGAGAAAAAGGTTTTTCTTCACCCCTGTGATAACCGAAACCATTCCTGCATAAAAGAATTGATCAGGATAATTTGAAAATCCAAGTTATGGCTACAGCAGGAGGTACCAGTCTAAAAGAGGACATAATGCACTTACCTCAACCAGTTCATCTGCTCGTCGGTGCCGCAGGGAGGTTACCGGCATGCTTTTGGAGATGGATCAGCCTGAAGTTTTGCATTTGATAGAATCACCTGATGCTCTCAAGGCTAAAGTTGCTAAAGCCATGGATGTCCTGAGAAATGTTTCCCAACAAGGCAATAGTCCAACGGATCAACTAGCTTCACGTTCCCTCACCTCCAATCTTCACTGCAATAAACAAAATAATTACCAAGCAGTAAAATTTCAAAGAATTCCCAATTTGGCATCCAGACAAAACAATTGGAGAAAGCGTGGTTCAGAGTACCTTTCCAAGGCCAAGCATCAAAGGAGGTAGTCCAATTCTGAGCATCAAAAAGACTTCTGGAAATTTTCTTCTTTGAGCTTTTGAGTACCAAATCCGAAAACCCTAATTCACAGAACATAAATAGGGGAGAGCGAATCAGTGAGGGGGGACGGAAAAAAAGAAAAACGGCGAACAAGATACCACAAACCCTAAATCCCAAATCAAAAAAACAGTATTGAGGAGGAAGATTTAAGCTCACCTGATTCGTCGTCGCCAAAGGTGAGACTTCTTTTGTTGAGCATTTGAGTTCGAATGAGTGTCTGAGTTTGAGAGAGATTAGTTGAGGACGATTGAGCGATTTTGAGAGAGAGAGGGTTGGACGCGAGAGAGACGATTGGGTGAAGTCGAGGACGATTGAGTTTGATAGAGAATGAGTGTTTGAGTTTGTGAGTGAGATTGGGAGAAGAGAGAGCGAGAGAGCGAGATGAGGACGACGACTCTCCTTTTCATTACAGTATTTTTTATTTTCTCTCTTTTTTTGTTTCCTTTTATTTAATTCTTTTTTTTAGCTGTCAGTAGAGCAAACATTCAAAAAAAACATTAAAAGAAATTCGTTTAATTTTCCTAGGTTATTAGTTAATAATTGTTTTATATTTTCAAATTATCCCCCATTTGTAAACCCAACAGCCAAGCGGCTGGGTTTAATTACTAGTAGTCCAACAGATTTCTTTTTTTATTTAGTTTTTTTTTATTTTAATTCTATTTTTAATTTATCTTGGTTTATATATCTAAATTAGCATTGTAAATAATAACTAACCACAAATGGTCTAGTGGAGAGGGGGTTTCTATGGTCTTTAGTGTAGTGGGTTCGATACCCGTATTGAGCATTTTATTTCTTTCAGCATTTGCATTTTATTTTCTTTTAGCATTTTATTTTCTTTTAGCATTTTATTTTATTGTTTATGTTTTTATTATACTCATGGTTGATCTGCTTTCTCTTAATTTCATCATTCATTCAAAACCATATTTAAACTATAAAAATCATATTTTTCTCGATTCAATGTTGAGCCCATTTTCACACCCTTATAAGTCGATTGCTTTTTAAGCATCGCCGTCAACCTCACATAGCTTACTCTTGGGCTTTCTTACAATGAGCCAGTTCTCTTGCACTTACACTCATGCATTGCATTATTTGTTGTTTGGGCCCGATTTAATTATTTCATGATTTTGAACCCCCATTTGACAAAATGTACCCCACTCCCCCGATATGTAATAATTTTGTACTGTTTTATTTCTTTATTTTGTTTGACTATTTAGTTAGATACTAACACAAGAGTAAAATCAACAATTTCAAAAAAATACAAAAATATGACTCGATCCAACGTCGAGTATTTTCTCAATAAACAAACCAATCCATTTCTCCCTCCCATTCTATTCCTTTTCTTTCAAACTTTCATCAAATGCTTGATTCAACGTCAAGCCATTTTCTCTAATAAAAACTCAAAAAATATTAATTCATAGTCAAGACTTTTTCAATAAAGATGGAAGTGGAACGTGGTGTATACCGCGCACTCCTGAGACTAGGATTCGAGATGTATATCTCGTCAATCCTAGCTCTCGCCATCATCCAAATTTATCCACTTTGTTTTCTCTCAAACACTCACTCAAATTTCTCTTAAACGTCCATCAATACTTGATCTATGATCAAGTCATTTTCACAACAAAACTCAAAATACCTAATTCTTATTTAACACTTTTTCAATAAAGGTGGAAATGAAACATGGTGTATACCATGCACTCCTGAGGTTAAGATTCGAGACGTATGCCTCGCCAATCTTAACTCTCGCCATCGTCTAAAATTGTCAATGTGGTTTCGTTAAACCCTTTCTCAATCAAAATTCAAAATACCTAATTCTTATTTAAACTCTTTTTTCAATAAAGGTGGAAATGGAACATGGTGTATACCATGCACTCCTGAGGTTAAGATTCGAGACGTATGCTTCGCCAATCTTAACTCTCGCCATCGCCTAAAATTGTCAATGCGGTTTCTTCAAACCCTTTCCCAGTCAAATTCCAAAAATACTTAATTCCTATCTTAACTTTTTTCAATAAAGATGGAAATGGAACATGGTGTATACCATGCACTCCTGAGGCTAGGATTCGAGATGTATATCTCGCTCATCCAAGTTCTCGCCATCACTCAAAATACCTCCAACCAATCAAACTTTTTTCTCGCCGCCGGGCGATTAATCAAAAACCTTTTTCATAAATGAAATATATATTGTCTTAAGTGATACAAAACAATGTTTCGGCCACGATTGTTGAGTAGAGATAAATGACATTTTTCCGAATGTAGATTTAAAAATCCGTTCGATGTGTGGTACGCGTCCACTCCTCATCTGTTTTGGGTAAAACGATGTTTTCGTCGATTAATACAATATAGCTTTCGCTAAAATCGACCAATAAACAAACATTTTTCTACCCAGCACTACGTAAGCCTTGATTTCTCTTTTGAGATACGTAGGAGCAGGATTTTTAAATCTTGTCAGGCCCATTAATAAAAAACTTAGGTTTAGTCCTTCGTCAAAAATCCAAAAACATTTCTTCTCTCTTATATTCATTCTTTCCCACCTAATAACTTGAAAAGCCTATCATTTCAAACTAACATTAATGCACACAACTGACCTAATGGTTCCCGTTGAGTACAACGGACGTGAGGGGTGCTAATACCTTCCCCTTGCGTAATCGACTCCTGAACCCTGATATTGGTTGTGATGACCATATCTTATCCTTTCTTTTGTCTTGGGTTTTATCGATATTTCCCCTTTCCTTTTAGGAATAAATAAAGTTCGGTGGCGACTCTGTTCAGTCCATCATTACGAGCGTGCGATCGCGCTTCGCTTTGAAGTCGTATCCCCATTTTTTCGAGGTGCGACATGGTGTTTTCTCTCTATCTTCCCATTCTTTTGAGGGGTTTCAACACATTAACTTTGATGATTTATTCATATGAAATCATAAAAGGATTGTAACAAAAACTCAGGGCCATTATCAGTTCTTATGGTTTTAGGTGTAATGTGGAATTGGTTTTAGATCATGGTGATAAATTGTTTCACTTTTGTAGATACTTCAGCTTTGGTTTTCAAAAGAACAATCCACACATATCATGTATACTCATCAAGGATTGTTAAGAAGTATTTATGATGGTGTAGTGAAGGTATAGATAAAGCCCCCTATATATCTAGATGAAACATTTCAAACTTTGAATTAGTAGTGCTAGAACTATGATAGAATGGAAACTTTTTGTTGTCTAGATATGTGGCATATATCACAAGTAGCTTTATTATCAAAAGAAATAGATGGATTCAACAAATTCATAAGGCTAATATTTTTATTTAAAACATGACCTAATCTAAAATTCCATAACGCATTACTAGGAAATATGGTGTTAATGATGGTTGAAATAGAATGAGGTGGTCTTGTGTCATCAACAAGGGACCAAACATTCATTTGAAATTTGTATATCCAAACCATTCATCTTCATAGTTCTCAAATCTTGTATGACACAATCATTGATAGAAAAATCAATTTTACAATTCAGAGATTTACAAAGTTTGGAGATGGAGATCAAATTGAGATGGAACTCATCAGAATATAATACATTGTGCAAATAAAAGGTGGAACAAAATGGATGTTCCCAGCTTGTTTGATAGATATATAGTGACCACTTGGGAATGTGATGTTAAGATATTTGATATCATGAGTTGAAGGAAAGAAATTAAATGAATATCCTACATGGTAATTAGCACCAAAATCAAGGATCCAAAACTGATTATGAGGTAGCAATTTAGAAGTTGCGCGGATAATACATGAAGAGATAGAAGTCAATGGATTATCATGAATCATGGAAGAAACTGAAACATTAGTGCAAGAATTTGATTAAAGTAGAAAATTAACTTCTTGGAGAAAGCCAATTAATTGGTCATATTGTTCATGAGAAATATATAGTTGTTACTTGCATGAGAAGTATCTGTAGAGGTACCAATTGGTTGAGCAAGATCACAAATTTGATTGGTGGATGCACTAACTTGATATTTATTCCTGCTGAAATTTTGGTGACCATGATTTTGATAACAGAAAACCATAGTATAACCACTCTTATTTCTTAATTTACATTGTATAAGAGGATTTTTGAAGTATTTTGGCTTGTCTTTGTGATCAAATCTTTCAGCTGGATTGACCAATATTGAGTTATCTTCTTCAGTTGTATTAACATATTTTTGATTGCTCTCTTCTTGCAACATTATGGGATAAACTTTGTTGATTGGTGGTAAAGGTTCCATCAACATAAAATGAGTCCTCACAACTGAGTATTGATCATTCAGACCAGTTAAAAACTGCATAACTTGATCTTCATGTCAATAGGCACGGACATTCTGCATGGCTAAGCATTTGCACCCAATGAATGTCTGAACATACAAAAAATGGGAGATGTTCATTGAGTTCTTCCCATTAACCTTATAACTTAATGAAGTAATCCATAATAGACTTAGATGCATGCTTCAAACTATTGATTGAAGATCGAAGGTTGAAAATACCAATGCGATCATCTTTGGAAAATCGTTCTTTTAGGTCAGTCAATACATTGATGGCATTTACATGAAACATAATGGTAGATGCAATTTTCTCAAAAACAGAATTGAAAAACCAAGAATGAATAAGGTAATTACAATTTTTCTATTGATTGCAATTGAGGTTGTAGGAGGAATATCAACTGTGTTGTTGATGAACTGAAGTTTGTTTTTTGCACCTAAAGCTCGCTGCATGGAGTTACTACATGCAAGATAATTGGACCAATTAAGCTTTGGATATATGCAAACAAAGTTGGGATGAATGTAGTGGTATGAATTGATGTCAACTTGTTGACCTGATGGAGCAACGCGTAGAGGCATGATTGAGTAGCAAAGATGGACCAAAAGAGATAAACAAAACATGAACTTTTATGAGACAAATCTGTGAAACTAGGTAAAAAGAAGGATATAGAAAACGAATCCTGGTATGAAAACCAACAATGACATGAAGAAGATGATGAAGAAATAAATCAATGAATCAAGGACTTGAGGGGAAAAAATGAATCAAGAAATTATTCTTGATGAATTGGGCGAAGAAGAATGAAGCTAGATTATTCTATCTAATACCATATTATGAACAAGTATATTTGGTGAAATTCATCTAACTTCATTAATTTATTATGGAGAATACATGCTTCTTATACAACAAGTAAGGTTTATGCTGTCTATATTACATAAGCACCTATTGGATTTTAATCTCCAACTAACTCCTAACTGTCATAACTGATATTTAGTTGTGGTGGTTAGCTCTTCATGTCCAGATTGGTCTTACATGTTTCTTTCATCATAAGAAACTATATCTTGTAATAATATATAAGCTCTAGGATTAATCAAAACCCTAGGATTAATGATTTTGATTAGTGTAGATAAGGAATTTAACAGTTGTTTTTTAGAGATTTAATACCTGTTTTTTTCAGTGTTGTTGCTATCGGTATTGTAAGTATGATTTTGACACCGATTTTAAAAAAGACATGGTAAATCGATTTAACACCGATTATAAACTAGTGTTATAAGTGTTACATATTGGTGTTAAAACTAACATTCGACACCTTTTTTCTCCTTCAAAGAGATGTAAATACTTATAAGTCGTACCTACTTTTTCCAAAAACCGATGTTAAAGTTTAATATAGAGTAGTTTGATTAGAAAGCAACTTATGACACATGTTTTTATCTAAAAAAGATGTAGAACATATATATCGTATCAATTTTCTCCAAAATTTGGTGTTAGAAGTTTAACAAAGTTATTTGGTTAGAAACCAACCTTTCACATCTGTTTTTTTTTCTTAAATTAGGTGTATACATTTTTCTTATAATGTTTGTATGGCGTATGTATCACACCTGTTATTTACTAAAGTTAGTGTTATAAATGACATCGAGTGTGATATGATTTTAAATGAGCCATCAACAAATATTATTCTATAAAATAGATGGAAAAAATACATAACATAATTGTTTAATCTTAATCAAGTTCTGCAAATATTTTATTATTGTTTCAACGTATCAAAATTAAACTCACAATTTTTTGTTTAAATTTAAACAATTATATCAAAGAGTGTAAATCCCAATTTAAACAAAAATTAATATTAAAAGATTTATTAATTAATAATTCAATATTAGTTCTTACAAAACGCTATCTTTTATCAAATTTCATGTTTCTTTCTCTTCATATTGATGTTGTTATTCAACTATTTACAAAATAAATTGAGTCCAAAATTGTCGGATATTATCAATAACATCATAGAATATGATGATGGATCATCATATATATATATATATATATATATATATATATATATATATATATATATATAAAATGCAAACAATAAATTAAATGAGAACATGTTAAAATATGAAGTGATGTGATTTACATATTAAATATTGAAATCCTTGAAAATATATCTGTCTTCATAATGTCAAACATATTTTTTATTACATAATAATTACAAGCCCAACTATTGTCGTGTTGATTTGCCTACAAATTAATTAAATAATATCAATAAATTTAAGACAATTAACTTACCTTAATATCAATAAATTTAAGACAATTAATTTACCTTAATATCAATAAATTTAAGACAATTAACTTACCTTAATAGATATAAAATTAGGTTTTTTATTCACAATAAAGCCTCTCAAAATATTATAACATCTCATAGCCCTAATAAAAAAAAATATTTAACAAAAAATATAATTATGTTTAGTAAACATATAAAGCTAAACAATAGAGAAATCTCAGTATAATTTTTGAAAGATACATTTTACCGTAGAAGTGTGTCCTTAAAAGACTTGTTTGGTTGATTATCAATCGAACAAAACCAATAAATAATATTATCATTTAGATCAATTACAAATAATTATTAATGTTTTATGTGATTTTACAAACAATTGTGTTAGAAGCACATATAAAAAAATATAACATACAAACAATTTGACAATCTAATTAGCAATATGCACTTACACATTCAAACATGATCCTAAAAAATATTTTTAGGATGATTATACATCTTATTTTGTATGAATGCTTGCATAGCTTAATCACTATGACCACCAGATTTGTTATTAAATATCTTAAAAGGATTAAAGAAATCAAATTTCTTGCTAGAGGAATCGGAGATACTTCAGCAATATAGATATCTAAATTATTGAAACAAATATAAATATAAATATAAAATTTTACTTCTTTTACTAATTCCTTTTTCAACGAGTCAATAACTAAGGTTAAATATGTGTGGCTAATTAAAATATAAGATTAACCATTGATTTATTAAATATTGTCTAAGTCCAATATTTCACACTCCTATTTTTCTTTGGAGGTAGAGTCCAAAACTATAAATAAAATGAATATGAAAAAAATAATTAATTATTGAAAAAGACAATTAGATTTTATTCATCTAGCCTTACAATTTTAATTTAAACTCTTTTTATTTGTTTAATTGATTTATTTATGAATTTTTATTTATTAATGTTGATTATGAAAATTTATTTTATTAAGGACCATATCAACTCAAAATTTTGTATATGAAATTCGAAACTAAAATAAATAAATAAATAATTTCAAATATAAAAAATTACATCAAACAAAACCTATAAATCAGGTATAAAATAACATAGTTAATATCAAATAACAGAGTTAAAACCTTGAATCAAAGTTATCTGAAATTTCATTTCCAAAGAACACAATTTAAACAAAACTAACTAAATTAGATTTAGTGTTTAAGAAAAATAATAATAAGTAAAAGGACATGCCACTAGGATCTTAACACGACGGCGTGTGGAAAGCGAGAGGAAATCGAAATATATTCTAATTCGATAGTAAAATTGAACAGAAAATCCAATTTAAAGAAAGATTGAAACATAAAAGAGAAGGATTATGTTTGTGATTATTCAAAATTGATTTTGAAAAAAGTTTTTGATTCTGAATATTTTTTATAAAAATTTTCAAATTTGATAGATCGAGAGAAAAATTGAGAGAGAATATGCAATTTTAAATCGTTGGTTGTGAAATCCTTATATGAGAGCATAAGAGTTTTATGTAATATGCATTTTCAGATTTTACAAGCGTAGCTTTTACAAAAGCACACAAAAGCACAAGTTTTATGAGTTGCGGATATGAAGTGGACTTTTCTAAATTTCAGTGGCAATTTTAATTATTTATTTATTGTGTATATAATTTTTCAAATCAAATGAGGTACAAACTTAAATTTTGTTATCATATTTAATATTTCTAAAAGCATATAAGAATTTATATATATCTTTTATCATTTTATTATTTTATACTTATTTTTCTTAAAAGCAGATATCTTACATTGAAAAAATTATTTGTAATAAAAATAACGTACATTAGATATTATATTTTTTTAAAATGGGATATTAATCATTAATATTAAAACTAGAATTTACATTTTAATTATAAAATTGTCATATAATTAGTGGAATAAATGAGCATAGTGATCATGAAACAAATATAGGGAGATAATGGGCCGTTTGTTTTAGTTTTAAAAAAATGAATTTTTCTTTGTATTTTTAAAAATGGATTCTATAAAAAAAATTAAAATATTACAATTTTTCTAAATTTGTTTTTTATAAATTAAAAGATTGAATTGTTCATTCTATAACATAAATATACATTATTGAATATCAAAACATAGTCAAAATCACAAGTTTTTGAAAAAAAATTATCTCAAAAATGATTTTTATGAAAAGTTATTTGAAATATTTCAAACTTAAGTGATTTTTTGAAATTTTGATGTAAAAAAAAGATCGATAAAATATCTAAAATAAAATTTTAAGAATAATTATTTTCATTTGAAGACTTTCATTTTTAAAGACTTTCATTTTGGGTATTTTCATTCGAAGACTTTATGAAAAATTTCTTTATACCAAATGACTAAAGTCCCTTATGTCAACGTCAATTAACAAAAACTGGCGTGGCGCGTCATGTGAAAGTTTTTTTTGACTTGACATACATGTAACATACCAAATGACTAAAGTCAACACCATAGTTAAACCATAAAAATTCGCAGCTAATTGATAGTTAAAATTGTAGCTAACATATAACAAATTTATTACAAAAATTCTGATTCTAAAAATTGAACACTGTTCATGATTTATTTTTTACATTTTACTGGGTTATCCTTGATAATTTGATAGCTCAATACGTCTTTAATGTTGCTGCTATTATAAAAATAATCTTCATGCATTATTTACTGCTCTTTGCTCGCAATTGTAATAATTTGCAAAACATAGAAAACATAACTTTGTGAAGCACAGTATGCAGATCCATTTCAAATTTGAGCAAGAATCCATATTGGTACAACAACAAAATTAGCACATTTTGTATATCAAGTGTATAATTTCGTTTCTAAAGCTGACCCTCATCGTAATCCGGGAATAGAAACTGCTAGTTATGTTTGATGCATCTTTAAACCTGATGTGAACCTAATGATTAATGTCTGTTAGGTTTGGTATATCATTTTTTTCATGTTTAGTTAATAGAGGAAACATATCAGAGGTGGAAGGAATTACTAGAAAAATATTGTCTTTCTACGCTATTCTATATTCAAAAATAAGTATTCTTTCGACTTATCTTCTAACATAAATGATCTGTACGTAAATGATGAGACTGATAGTAAAATTTTCTGCAATGCAGCAACATCTACTTTGCAAGAACAGGATGGTTAAGCATTGCACTTACGATCCTATTACTATCTTTATAAGCTTCTAGTTGTAACTTTAAAGCTTCAAAAAAAGTAAATTTGAATGATGCTCATAACGTCCTAGAAAAATCAGCCATCTTTCTTCTTCATCAAGATACATCAACATTTTCCCCCTCAAAATAGAAGGCACCACAATTCCCATTACTTCTTGTAGCCTCTTGATCGCCGCGGTTGTGCTGGAACCGCATAACATGAGCGCTTCGTCTTCTCCACCTCCCAAACATTTCTGAATATACTCGGTTGCTTCATGTAGCATTTTTGTTGTTCTGCTTCCAACGTGACCTATATATAATCAAAAATAAGTTTCATAAATACAGCTTTATCTACTATAATTAACTAGTGATGAATAAATATATATACATAGTGAATATGAATACCGTAGAAAGGAAGAAGAGGGCATATGTATAACATAGGTGTTAACAATAATAGGTTGTCACTTATGGTTGATGAATAAGCTTAGTTAAAGACTAGAAATAAATAATAACATATTTTATAATGGAGAACCCTTATTGGGTAGATGTCGTATAAGTTAATCATGTTATAATCATCACTTGTACTACAATCCTCTTGCTCTTCCACTTTAGAATTGGATATTGAAGCTTTTAGAGAAATTATCTTCCTTTCTTAGTCCTTGTATTTACTCATTTCCTTCTTGACATCTTTATTGTTAAAATTAATGTGTTGTAACCACCACTATCTTTAGTATGTATTATGAGAGAATTGTAATCATCATATTATAATAATTGTCTTTATTTAGATTTATAGTAGAGTTGTATCATTAAGATTGTGAGAATCAAAAAGTCTTTATCTTGATTATCAACTTATTGTCTTCTATGTCAGTTTCCTTTAAATTTATATAAACGTGAGTGTGTGGTGGATTCAATAATATATAAGAGTATTCAAAAAATATATATTTTCTTACTCTAAATTCTGCAACAATATAATTTATCATATACCACCTCTAGAATACCACCAACCGTGTGGTATCAAAGTTACAGATCCTTGCAGCTGCAACAGAAACAAAAAAATGGCTTCCAGAAGCAACTCTTCTACAGTTTATAGCAATGTTAAAGTTCCTTTGTTTGAAGGATAAAATTATGATTTTTTGGCTGTTAAAATTGAGACTCTATTCACCTCTTTAGATGTCTTGGAGTTCGTCCAAAACGGGTATGAAGAACCAGCACCAACAGAGGCTGAAGAATCAAGCCAACGACTTGAAGAATTGAAGAAGAAAAAGAAGATCACAGATGATGGAGTTCTCGGGATGATTCAAAGAGTAGTCTCTACATCCATTTTCCCAAGTATTATGAGAGCAAAAACATCAAAGAAAGCATGAAATATTCTACAACAAGAGTTTGAAGGAGACTCAAAGGTGAGAACTGTGAAACTTCAATCTCTTAAGAATGAAAGAGAATGAGAGTTTGAATGAATATTTTAATAGATTCTCTGAATTGGTGAATCAAATGAAGTCACATGGAGATACAATAGATGATCGCAGAATTATTGATAAAATTCTGATTAGTTTGATAGAGAAATTTGATCCTATGGTGGCTGTTATAGAAGAAACCAAGGACCTATCAACTATGTATGTTCAAGGGTTGATGGGGTCTTTGAGGTCCTACGAACAAAGGTTGTTACGACACTCTGAAAAATCAGTTGAGAGTGTCTTTCAATCTAAACTCAACATTCAGCCCAACAATGGTAAAAATAAGCCCCCAATACAAAATAGAGGTGAGTCTTCTAGAGGTGGCAGATTTGGAAGAGGCATGGACAGAGGAAGAAACTCACGAGAAAGAGGAAGATGCGCGAATGACGGAAGATGGCATGAAGGAGCATCAAATAAATGGTGCAAAATCTGTAAGAGTAACACTCACAACGAGAATGATTGTTGGAACAAGGGCAAACCACAATGTCACAATTGCAAGAGATTCAGGCATATTCAAAAGGATTATCGTTTTGTCAATCAATAACATGCTTCATTTGCAGAAGGAGAAAATGATGAAGGTAATGTGTTCTTTACTTGTCAAAAAGCATTTCAAGAAGATAAAAATGTGTGGTATTTGGATAGCGGTTATAGCAACCATATGACCGGAAAGAAAGAGGCTTTTATAAACATTGATTCTTCATTTGACTCAAAAGTTAAATTGGGAAATGGAGAACATGTTGAAGTAAAAGGAAAAGGCAGCATTGGAGTTACAACAAAGCAAGGAAGCAAAGTCATTCATGACACTCTTTATGTGCTAGAGTTGGATGAGAACTTGCTAGGTACTGGACAACTTTTGGAGCATGGCTATTCTCTAAATTTTGAGAATCGTGAGTGCAGAATTTTTGATTCAAAGAGAAGAAATGTTGTTGTTGTAAAAATGACCAGTAATAGAAGCTTTCCACTTTCTCTTAATTATGAAAAAAAAAATCAGCATGATGGATAGAGAAGAAAATGACTCTTGTTTATGGCACAAGAGACTTGGGCACTTGAACTACAATAGTCTCAAGTTGCTTTATCAAAAGAAGATGGTGTATGGGCTGCCAATAATTGAAGAAAAATCTAGTGTGTGTGAAGGATGTATTCTTGGCAAACGCCACCGCCAACCATTTCCAAAGGAAGGAATATGGAGAGCTAAACTAAGGTTGGAAAGTTGTACACACAAATGTGTGTGGTCCTATGAATACTTTTTCTCATGGAAAAAACCGGTATTTTATCTTGTTTATTGATGATTTTACCCGCATGACATGGGTATATTTTATGAGACAAAAGTCTGATGTTTTTGTAATATTTAAGAAGTTTAAAGCTTTTGTTGAGAAACAAAGTGGTAGGTTTATAAAAATGTTGAGAAGTGATAGGGGGAAGGAGTACACCTCGAATGAATTTCACAAATTTTGTGAAGATGAAGGTGTTGAAAGACAACTCACTGTTGGCTATACACCTCAGTAAAACGGTGTATCTGAAAGAAAGAACCAAACCGTGATGGAGATGGCGAAGTCTATGCTACTTGAGAAAGGTTTTCCTAAAACCTTTTGGCCCGAGGCTACTAATACTATTGTGTATTTGCTGAATAGATGTCCAACAAAGGTTGTATGGAATAAGACTCCATTTAAAGCTTGGAGTGGAAGAATACCTTCAGTTAACCACCTTAAAGTTTTTGGGTGTGTTTGCTATGCTCAAATTCCTAAATAAAAGAGGACAAAACTGGAAGAAACAAGTGAAATATGTGTCTTTATTGGCTATAGTTTCATGTCAAAGGGCTATAGACTTTACAATTTGAAGACAAACAAGGTGATCATTAACCGGGATGTTGTATTTGGTGAGAAGGCTTCTTGGAATTGGGAAGAAGACAAAATGAAGGAGAAAACAGTCCCTGCAATTTTATTACTCTAAATTTTGCAACAATATAATTTATCATATACAACCTCTAGAATACCACTAATATTTATGTGTTTTAAGCCTAGTGAACTCTTTCTCAAGCTCTTGAAATTGTGCAAAAGAGAGTTTTAATGCATATAATCTTCATATTTCTTCACTCCTTTATTAAGGTAATCTTTGGTTTCCATTACTTCGTCGTAGATCTTAACACTTTGCATTTGTCTTACCGAGAGTGTCATTCTTTTTTGTGTTTCTTTTTTTGTTTCAAGCAATGCTAGCTTTGGAAATGGTTGCAAAATTGTATCCTAAAATAGTAATAGGAAATAGTTTTAGTGTTTTGACATATTTCTACATTATACCGTCACCCTTTTACGAAATCGATGTTAATTCATGTTAGGTTAGAATTTAGTGAGCGTGGACGTAAAACCAATTTTTTCCTACTCATTTTAGGCCACATTTGGGAATAATCATCTTTGTGATTTTGATTATGACTGTTGGTGCAAAGGTAGAATACATGATGAACGGAAATATTCTATTAAGAGAATGACGGCTAAAAACATGATAAAAGTTACAATGATTGCCACCCTATTTATAAGCTAAAACTAGGGTTACTAGAATAGGATAAAATACTAAAATACCCTCTAACAAACTTAGGGGCTAAGAAAATAGTATAACTAATAAATATGAATTACTTCTAATACCATCCCTTAATTCATATTCCATCAAAACTTGCAACACCAATTCCATCCCTTAATTTGAGAAATTGATCAATCTTGATAGCTTTCGTCAGAACATCTGCCAACTGTTTCTGAGTGTTGCAGTGTACAACTTCTAACACTCCCCTCTGAACTTGATGTCTCAAAAAATGATACTTGGTCTCAATGTGCTTGCTTCTCCCATGAAACACTGGGTTTCTGGCAAGATTGATTGCAGACTTGTTGTCAATCATCAGCTTCAAAGGTTTGTTTACTTTAATCTTCAGATCCTGCAGTAGATTCAAAATCCACACAGCTTGGCATGCAGTAACAGCACCTGCAATGTATTCAGCTTCACAAGTTGACAACGCCACAACAGGTTGCTTCTTGGAACACCAAGAAATGGGACCTCCCAGAAATTTGAATAAGTACCCAGACGTACTACTTCTGTCAACTCTGTCTCCACACCAATCAGAATCTGAATAACTCAGAAGTTCTGACCCGTCCTTTCTTCCAGAAGGAAATAATACTCCATACTTCAGAGTTCCCTTGATATACCTCAGAATCCTGACAGCAGCTTGGTAATGGGACCACTTAGGTTTACTCATGAACCTACTAACCATCCCAACTGAATAGCAAATATCAGGTCTGGTATACCTCAGAGAACCAACCAACTGTTTGAAGGTTGTAGCGTCCACATCCTTTCCATCAGAGTCAGAATCCAGTTTCTGATTTGTATCAGAAGGTGTGACAGCAATCTTACAATTCTTCAGATTAAATCTCTTCAGAAGTTCTAATTCATACTTGAGCTGATGCAAAATAATACCTTTCTCAGAGTATCTGAACTCCATCCCTATAAAGTATGTCATTTTGCCTAGATCAGTCATTCCGAATTCATTCATCAGAACTTTCTTGAACTGGGCTATCTCCTGTTCAGAACTTCCAGTCAGCAGTATATCATCAACATATAAACATACCAGAGTCATATTTCCTTCAGAAGTATGCTGAACATAGACACCGTACTCCATCTCACATTTCTGAAAGCCTTGCTTCTTGAAAAATGAATACCAAGCTCTGGGCGCTTGTTTCAATTCATATAGAGCTTTGTATAATCTGTACACCATTCCTTCCTGATTCTTTTTCACAAATCCAGGAGGTTGTGACACGTAAACTTCTTCTTCTAATGGACCGTTCAGAAATGAAAATTTTACATCCTAATGCATCAGAGGCCAATTCCTGTTAGCAGTTATTGCAATCACCATTCTGATTGTTTCATGTCTTGCTACAGGTGCAAACACATCAGAGTAATCCAGCCCAGGTTTCTGTAGAAATCCTCTGGCTACCAACCTTGCTTTATGTTTGCCAATTGAACCATCTGGCTTTAACTTCTGCTTGAAAACCCATCTGACGCTGATGGCTTTCTTGTCTTTTGGAAGTTTTGTCAGCTTCCAAGTATTATTTCTCTCTAAAGCATCAAGTTCTTCTTTCATGGCCTTCAGCCAGAGCTTCTACTTAAGAGCCTCTTCTGTACTTATGGGTTCAAAGTCTACTAACATGGCACACTGAATAACTTCTCCTTCAGAGTCTACTTCAGTGTCTTGCAGCATGTCAAATTCTGTATATCTTCTGGGGATGTTTCTGATTCTTTGTGGTCTCTGAACTTGTTCAGAGTCTTGAGCTTCAGAGTTTCTAGCTTCAGATGGTTGACTTCCTCCAGAGCTTTGACCATCTTCAGGGGCTGGCATATTTCTAGAGTCTGAATTGCCACCAGAATCTGGATTACCATCAGAGTCTGGGTCATCAGAGTCTGGATCATCAGAGTCACCTTCATCTTCTGAGTCTTCTCCAGAGTCAGAATCACTATCAGAATCAGAATCAATGTCAGAGTTTACTCTAACTTCAGAAATTCTTAACTCTGACCTTTCTTCAGAAGTTCTAACATCAGAATCAGATTGAGACTTATCCCAATTCCAAAATTATGATTCCTTCACAATCACATCTCTACTGAATTCAATTTTGTTGGTTTCTGGACAATAGAGCTTGTATGCACCTGTACTGTGGTACCCTATCAGAATCATCACTTTGCTTCTATCATCCAGCTTTTGTCTTCTGGCTTCTGGAACATGTTTATAGGAAACAGAACCAAACACCTTCAGATGACTAACACTTTGCTTATCTCCAGTCCACTTCTGTATTGGAACTATTTCCTTCAACTTCTTCATAGGACATCGGTTGAGTACATACGTTGCAGTGGCAACAGCTTCTCCCCAAAGCTTCTAAGGAAGTTTCTTCTCCTTTAGCATGCTTCTCACCATATCAAGCAAAGTGCGGTTTCTTCTTTTAGTAAGACCATTGTGTTGAGGGGTATAAGGAGCAGTAACCTCATGCTCAATTCCATTCTCATCACAGAACTTCTGGAACTCTTTGGAGTTATACTCACCTCCACCGTCAGTTCTAAGAATCTTCAACTTCTGACCACTCTGATTCTCAGCCTTCATTCTGAACTTCTTGAATTCATCAAACACCTCGTGTTTAAACTTAATAAGGGATACCCATGTCATTCTTGTGAATTCATCAACAAATAACACAAAGTATTTATTCCCTCCAATCGATGCTACTGGAAATGGACCACACACATCAGAATGTACAACTCCCAAGGCATGTTTTGCTCTTGGAGCAGTTTCTGACGCAAATGGCAATCGTGGTTGTTTTCCTTCCATGCAAACTTTGCATGACTTTTCAGGCTTCTTAATTGCAGGAATTCCATGTACCAACTTCTTTGAATTCAAATGACCAAATCTTCTGTGCCACAACTCACTCTCCTTCTCAGCACTTGTTGCACTAAGACATTCTGAGTCTACAATTCTGACATTCACCTTGAATGTTCTATTCCTTCCCTGTTCTGACTCCATAATCAACTTCTGATTGCAGTCATACAGCTTCAGAAGATTGTCCTTCATGGTAACTGAAAAACCTTTCTCAATTAATTGTTCCACACTCATCAGATTGCTTCTGATGCTAGGTACATACCACGCATTCTGAATCAATGTTGTTTTCCCATTGTTCAGAATCACTCTGACATTTCCCATACCTTCTGCATTAAGATATTTGTCATCAACATATCTGATCTTTGTCCTCTTTTCAGAGTCAAAGTCAACCAGCCATTTCTTGTTTTCAGTAAGATGATTTGAACAGCCAGTGTCCATATACCACCAGTCTATCCGATCCAGATCATCAGATTCAGAGGCCATCAATAGCACAGATTCGTCATCAGAACTTTTGGATATATTTACTTCTTCTGATTTTCTCTCCTTGTTTGACCAACAGTCTCTAGCAACGTGACCAAACTTCTTACAACAGTAACATTGGATCTTCTTCTTGTCATACTTCTCTTTTCCCTTTTGAGCATTCTTTTGTCTATCAGAGGTTGAGCTTTCTGACTTCTGACCACCATCAGATCTTCTTCTGGCTTCTGATACCTCCTATCAGAAGTTGCTTTCAGAGCCTGCTGCTCTACTTCCCTTTCAGAAGTTCTCTCAGTCAAACGCAACTCTTGCGCTTCTAGACTGCTCTGCAGCTCTTCAATTCTCATGGTGCTCAAATCTTTGGAATGTTCTATTGCTACTACAATGTAATCAAATTGAGAGGTAAGAGATCTCAATACCTTCTCCATGATTGTTTCTTCAGAAAGAGTTTCTCCACACGCTTTCATCTCATTAGTGATCAGAAACACTCTGGAGATATATTCAGAAACTTTCTCATTATTCTTCATGTTGAGATTCTCATATTGCTTTCTCAAGGACTGAAGCTTCACCTTCTTCACTGATGCGTCACCACCATAACATCTAACCAGTGTGTCCCACGCAACCTTTGCTGTCGTTGAATCTGCAATCTTTTCAAACACATTTACATCAACACATTGATGAATGAAGAACAATGCTTTCTGATCCTTCTTCCTTACTTCCTTCTGCGCGTTTTTCTGTTCATCCGTCGCATCTGCTGCTACCGGAACATAACCATCAGTGACAAGATCTAAAACATCTTGAGCACCGAACAATATGCGCATTTGGATCATCCAACGATTCCAGTTTTTACCGTCAAATACTGGAAGTTTGGTGTTCATGTTGCCGTTTCCGTTCATCTTTCTACCTTGCACAGTACACTCGAATTTCTCACAGTGTTTCCCAACCCACAGAATTAAAAATTCTGATTAGATTTTGTTCAAGATTCAACACGTATCTAAGAATCAAAATCAAACACACAAGACCTCACGTTCCCTCGTGTTTCCCGTGTTTCCCAATGAATCCGAACCGGGGCTCTAGATACCAATTGTTGGTGCAAAGGTAGAATAAATGATGAACGGAAATATTCTATTAAGAGAATGACGGCTAAAAACATGATAAAAGTTACAATGATTGCCACCCTATTTATAAGCTAAAACTAGGGTTACTAGAATAGGAGAAAATACTAAAATACCCTCTAACAAACTTAGGGGCTAAGAAAATAGTACAACTAATAAATATGAATTACTTCTAATAATGACAACTACTAAAAATTTTCAAGCAGCTTTAAAATATGACAACTCTAAAAGTCAAGTGGTTTTTGGATGTTGACAGCGCTTTTCAATAATTCTTTGTGACATTTTTCAATGGGGTAATTGATAATTGTCTAGTAATTTTTTAAGATGATATTTGATCAAAAAGAAGATATCTGAAGCCTTATTTGATAAATTATTCAAAGTTTCAGCTGAAATGTAAATCAATCTGAAATTCTAGTTATCAGACTTTCGATGTCACACGGGTTGTTATGACATCCAATTCTGCACAGACAAGAATTATGCAGAACTTAAAAGTAAGTGCAATAAATAACACAAGTAATTGTTTACCCAGTTCAGTCCAACATGACCTACGTCTGGGGGCTACCAAGCCAGGGAGGAAATCCACTATTAGTAGTATTAATTCAAAGCTAAACTCCCCCGTTTACAACTCTTCACTTAATCCCTACCCAATGCAATTTCAATCTTACACTAAGATCAGAGTTCCTACTCACTCCCCCTCAATCACCTCAGTGATTACTACCTTTAATCAATATTAAAGACAATTATGTTATCAGACTTTCGATGTCACACGGGTTGTTATGACATCCAATTCTGCACAGACAAGAATTATGCAGAACTTAAAAGTAAGTGCAGTAAATAACACAAGTAATTGTTTACCCAGTTCAGTCCAACATGACCTACGTCTGGGGGCTACCAAGCCAGGGAGGAAATCCACTATTAGTAGTATTAATTCAAAGCTAAACTCCCCCGTTTACAACTCTTCACTTAATCCTTACCCAATGCAATTTCAATCTTACACTAAGATCAGAGTTCCTACTCACTCCCCCTCAATCACCTCAGTGATTACTACCTTTAATCAATATTAAAGACAATTATGAAGTCACACTTCAAACAACTCTTGATTGTGCTTAACAGCTTTAATCAAGATACACAGCACGCACGCTTAAAAGCTTAGAGTGACACAACACTTACAACTCAATGAACACCCTATACCAATGCAATCATCTATGTGATAATAGCTTGGCTTACAAGATATGTCTAATACAAGACTCACAAAAATACAGCAGTGAAGTATGATAAACACACTAAATCTTCACGCCTCAAAATCCCCAGTCCTGAATGAAGGATTGCCATCCTTTTATATTGCAGCACTTGGGCCTTGTACTTGTATTCTCCTGAATTTTATGTCACGCGAGTTCCCCTAAATTCCATATCTAGGTTACTAACAAATAGGCTATTTGTTAGGTTCATTAAATGTAGCTTGGTTGTTGGTTTCCTGGATTTTCTCTCAGCTGTTGAATCTCTGAAGAATAGCCTGAGAAAAATGTTGAAACAGAAAAACTAAACAACCTACAATATAGCATATGCTGTCAGGAATGAATGTCACAACATTCAGTTTGACATCCAAATCAAGGACCATATGCTAAGTCTGTTTTTCCTGAAAACAGACTGTACAATTTGCTGTACTGTACAGAATCAATCTGTCCATGCTTCAGTATCAGCGTACATTAATAAATGTCAAAATATCCAATTTTGACATTCACACATAGAGACTTACATCAGGTCTGTTATCCTCTTGATAAGCAGACTGACAATAAATACTGAGTTATAGTAGAACATCACCTGTTCTATTCCTCAGTATCTGCTGACAGGGATGAATGTCATAACATCTAGTTTGACATTCAATAAATCTTGTATTAGCCAATCCTGCAGTACACTACTCAGAATGTCATGACATCAGCCAAGACATCAGAGTACAGCTAGATATTCTAACATACAATGCAGTCAAACAAACATCTCCACAGCATGTCATGACATCGGTCAAGACATTAGAATCCAGCTAGTGTTTTACCATACAATGCAGCCAATTAAACACCTACAAACTCCCCCTTTGGCAAATTTTTGGCTAAAACACTTTGGTCTCACAACAGAGTCCATAGGAGCGGAAATCTCACATCTAGCAGGAAATTAACCTAGCTAATACACTCAGAGTGGCAGCACACTCACACACATGGAAGTTAAATAAAAACTTCACATATCAGCACACATACAGAAGTTAAATAAAAACTTCTAATTGCAGCACACACATACTGAAGATCTGTCCTGAATATCTATTTAGCTGTTTAGCAATAAGCAAAACAATCTGTTGTCCTGGGGTTATCACAGGTGTTACTCCCCCTTTTTGTCAAAAATGTTGCCAAAGCAACACTTTAAATTACAGATCCACATAACTAGAATTACACAAACATGACAGAATTACAGTCTTGGTTTTACTTCACAGTTTCAACCAAGTCAACACCCACTTGATCTTGCTTCACAACTTTGATCAAGTAGTCACACACTCTCGCTTTACAGTAGGTACCACCATATCAGATGCCATGACTTTGTGTCTGACATCCAGAACCACTCCTGCATGAACATTGTCCTTGAACTCCTGCAGGAGCATAGGCTGCCTCAAGGTAGGATATCTCCTTAACCTCTTGTTGTCATACTTGTTGCAGGTGACATAGTTATGATCTGTTGACCAATCAGAGCACACTTCCAATTGTTTAATAGGCAGAGATATTAAACAATACATCCCAAACATCATTGGTTGCTATAAGTTCTCAAAGAGACATATTCCCAGTTTGCCCCTTAAGTTTTCAAAATGAGTAGCATCCAGAGCCTTTGTAAATATGTCAGCCAGTTGGAGTTCAGTGGCTACATGTTCCAAGGTAATCACTTTGTCTTCCACCAGATCTCTGATGAAGTGATGTCTAATGTCAATATGTTTGGTCCTGCTGTGTTGGACGGGATTCTTGGAAATATTGATGGCACTGAGATTATCACAGAACAATGTCATGACATTTTGAGAGACATTGTACTCAGTGAGCATCTGTTTCATCCAAACCAGTTGGGAACAACTGCTTCCAGTTGCTATGTATTCAGCCTCTACAGTGGACAGGGATACACAATTCTGCTTCTTGCTGAACCATGATATGAGATTGTTTCCCAAGAAGAAACATCCTCCTGGTGTGCTTTTTCTGTCATCAGCACTCCCAGCCCAGTCAGCATCACAGTACCCAGATAGGACAGGCTCAGAACCATGTGAGTACATCATCCCATAATCACAAGTCCCATTGATGTACTTGAGAATCCTCTTGACTTGATTCAAGTGGCTCACTTTGGGCTCTGCTTGGTATCTAGCACACATTCCAACTACATAGGAAATGTCAGGTCTACTTGCAGTTAGGTATAGAAGACTACCTATCATGCTTCTATACAAACATTTATCGACACTGGGCCCTCCATCATCTTTGGTTAACTTTAGATGAGTAGGTGCAGGAGTTCTCTTGTGCCTAGCATTATCCATACCAAACTTCTTAACTATGTTTTTGGCATACTTGCTTTGGGAGAGAAACATAGAATCCTCCATTTGGTTGACTTGCATTCCAAGAAAATAAGTCAGTTCCCCAACCAGACTCATTTCAAACTCAGATTGCATCTGGTGAACAAAATGTTTTACCATTTGCTCTGACATTCCACCAAACACTATATCATCCACATAGATTTGAGCAATCATGATTTTTCCATCTTCATCCTTCACAAACAAGGTCTTATCTATCCCACCTTTTCTGTATCCATTTGAGGTCAGAAATTTAGTCAACCTTTCATACCAAGCTCTAGGTGCTTGCTTCAACCCATACAAGGCTTTCCTCAACTTGTACACATGTTTAGGTTGGTTAGGATCACAGAACCCTTTCGGTTGTTCCACATAGACTTCTTCATTTAAGTAGCCGTTTAAGAATGCACTCTTCACATCCATTTGGAACAATTTGAATTTCAGAATGCATGCTACACCTAACAACAATCTGATTGACTCAAGCCTAGCAACGGGTGCAAACGTCTCATCAAAATCAACCCCTTCAACTTGAGTATATCCTTGAGCTACTAGTCTTGCTTTATTCCTAGTAATTACTCCTTTCTCATCAGACTTGTTTTTGTAGATCCACTTGGTACCAATGATGTTAGTCCCTTCAGGTCGAGGAACTAGCTCCCATACTTCATTCCTTTTAAACTGCTCCAGTTCATCTTGCATGGCATTGATCCAATATTCATCAATCAGGGCTTCTTTCACATTTTTTGGTTCAACCTTGGATACAAAGCAGGAATTTGAGCTAATTTCCCTTTATCGGGTAGTCATACCACTATTGGGATCTCCTATGATAAGATCCTTAGGGTGGTCTTTCTGAATTCTGATAGATGGCATTTTGGTGGGTGCATCTACCTCACATTCAGTAGGAGTCTCCTATACTTCTTCAGACTTGACTGGTATGTTTGTTGAAGTATCAAGGAATGTTCCAACATCATCTATGACATCGATTCCTTCCTCTTTATCATCCACAATAACATTTATGGATTCTATCAGGACATTGGTCCTGTAGTTGAACACTCTGTAAGCTCTGTTGTTAGTTGAGTATCCTAGGAATATACCCTCATCACTTTTGGGATCCATTTTCCTTCTCTGTTCACGATCTGTGAGAATGTAGCATTTACTTCCAAAGATATGAAAGTACTTCACAGTGGGTTTTCTGCCTTTCCATATTTCATACAGAGTGGAGGAGGTTCCTTTTCTCAAGGTGACTCTATTGTGAACATAGCAAGCGGTATTCATAGCTTCAGCCCAAAAGTGCGCAGGGAGATTCTTTGCATGAATCATAGCTTTGGCAGATTCTTGAATAGTTCTATTTTTCCTTTCAACTATCCCATTCTGCTGAGGAGTTATAGGAGAGGAGAACTCATGACTTATTCCTTCAGACGAGCAAAACTCATCAAACTTGGAATTTTTGAACTCCGTACCATGATCACTCCTAATTCGGACAACACAACTGTCCTTTTCCCTTTGAAGTCTGATGCACGGGTCTTTGAAGACATCAAATGTATCTGACTTCTCTCTGATGAAGCTTATCCACGTGTATCTGGAATGGTCATCAACCACCACATATGCATATCTCTTTCCACCCAGACTTTCAACCTGCATAGGTCCCATTAAGTCCATGTGCAACAGTTCCAGAACTCTGGAAGTTGTAGGATGTCCCAGCTTCGGATGTGACATCTTGGTTTGCTTGCCCACCTAGCATTCTCCACAGACTCTTCCTTCATCAATAAGAAGCTTTGGGATTCCTCTAACTGCTTCCTTGGATATGATCTTTTTCACTCCCCTTAAGTGTAGATGACCAAGGCGTCTATGCCACAACTTCACCTCTTGTTCTTCCTTGGCAGAGGAGCACATTGTGGAGAAGTTTGAGAGCTTAGGTTCCCATAGATAACAGTTATCTTTGGATCTGGATCCTCTCATAACTTCTTGATTATCTCCGTTTGTCACAACACATAGCTCCTTAGTGAACTGAACATATTATCCTTGATCACACAGCTGGCTTATGCTGATGAGGTTGGCCGTCAGTCCTTTTACTAACAGTACATTATTCAGTTCTGGGACTCCAGAGCAGTCCAACTTACCCATACCTTTTAGTTTTCCTTTAGCACCATCACCAAAGGTCACATAACTGGTAGTGTGAGGTTGTATATCCACCAATATATTCTCCATACCAGTCATATGTCTTGAACAACCACTGTCAAAGTACCAGTCTTTTCTGGTAGATGCCCTTAGAGCTGTGTGAGCTAACCTAGCATACCATTGTCGCTTCTTGATGGGGACATAGTGCCTATATGTCTTATGATTAGGCCTGACATGAGGGGCTTGGTTAGGGTAACCATGAAGCCTGTAGCAGAAGGCTTTTATATGGCCGAGCCTACCACAGTGGTGACATCTCCATTTCTGGAATTTCCTCTTCTGATGATTATTCATCCTGGTTCCCTGATGTTTAGACATTGGATGTGACCTCCGCTTGAATTTCTAAACTTTAGCCTTTGGGCGTTTGAGTTCAGCTGAGGATTTTTTCACAAAGCCTAAACCAGATATGGTTCCAGACTTTTGTCCCACCTTTAGGATCTCTTCCAAGGTGTCAGTTCCTTTATTCAACATTATGATGGATTTAGTCATTTGATCCAGCTTGGAGGTCAGCAGGGTTATCTCACCATTTAGACCCTCTATGATTGTCAGATGCTTCTGTCTCTCATCTTCCAGCTCCTTGATGAGCTTCTTCTGCTTTTCTCCTTGTACACGCACTTCTGCACTGGTGACACATAGCTTCTTATAAGCTGCAACAAGTTCATCAAAGGTCAGTTCATCTGCAGTTGAGTCATCATCAGTGGCACAAACACTCGTCAGTGCAGTGACATGTTTAGCAGATTCTCCTTCAGATTCACTTTCAGAATCTCCCTCAGACCATGTGATAGCTAGCCCCTTCTTTTGCATCTTGAGGTAAGTAGGGCATTCAGCTCTAATGTGTCCATAACCTTCACAACCATGACACTAGATTCCCTTGCCTTGGTTGAACTTTTCTTCAGAAGTTGATCTTTTCCTGATGTCAGACGAGATGTTCTTGACATTAGGTCTACCTCTTTGATCAATCTTCTTCACGAACTTGTTGAACTGTCTCCCAAGCATGGCTATGGCTTCTGATATGCTTTCATCACCTCCAGTATATCCTGCTTCTGACTCCTCTTCAGTATTTGATACAAAGGCTACGCTTTTGTTCTTCTTTTCAGCATTCTCACACAAGCCCATTTCAAAGGTTTGGAGAGAACCAATGAGCTCATCCACCTTCATATTGCAGATGTCTTGAGCCTCCTCTATGGCTGTGACCTTCATAGAAAATCTCTTAGGCAAGGACCTGAGAATCTTTCTTACAAGTTTCTCTTCAGCCATTTTCTCACCTAGTCCACCAGAGGTGTTTGCAATTTCAAGAATATTCATGTGAAAGTCATGAATGGTCTCATCCTCTTTCATCCTCAGATTTTCAAACTTGGTGGTCAGCATCTGAAGTTTGGACATCTTCACCTTGGAGGTACCTTCATGAGTTATCTTAAGGGTATCCCAAACTTCCTTAGCTAGCTCACAGTGGTGCACCAGCCTGAAGATGTTCTTACTGATTCCATTGAACAATGCATTCAAGGCCTTAGAATTTCCAAGGGCTAATGCCTCTTGCTCCTTGTCCCGCTCTTCTTCAGGAATCTGCACACTGCCTCCATCTTCACCTGTCTTCGTTGGATGTTCCTATCCTTTGTTGACAGCTCTCCAGACTTTGCTATCTAGAGACCTTAAGAAGGCTATCATACGAGGCTTCCAGTCATCATAGTTAGAACCATCCAGCATGGGTGGTCTATTTGAGTGTCCTATATCCTTGTCCATGGTACTAGAAAGTAACTTCCCTAGATCTCACCCAAAACTAACAGGCAGGGTGCCTGCTCTGATGCCAATTGAAATTCTAGTTATCAGACTTTCAATGTCACACGGGTTGTTATGACATCCAATTCTGCACAGACAAGAATTATGCAGAACTTAAAAGTAAGTGCAGTAAATAACACAAGTAATTGTTTACCCAGTTCAGTCCAACATGACCTACGTCTGGGGGCTACCAAGCCAGGGAGGAAATCCACTATTAGTAGTATTAATTCAAAGCTAAACTCCCCCGTTTACAACTCTTCACTTAATCCCTACCCAATGCAATTTCAATCTTACACTAAGATCAGAGTTCCTACTCACTCCCCCTCAATCACCTCAGTGATTACTACATTTAATCAATATTAAAGACAATTATGAAGACACAATTCAAACAACTCTTGATTGTGCTTAACAGCTTTAATCAAGATACACAACACGCACGCTTAAAAGCTTAGAGTGACACAACACTTACAACTCAATGAACACCCTATACCAATGCAATCATCTATGTGATAATAGCTTGGCTTACAAGATATGTCTAATACAAGACTCACAAAAATACAACAGTGAAGTATGATGAACACACTAAATCTTCACGCATCAAAATCCCCAGTCCTGAATGAAGGATTGCCATCCTTTTATATTGCAGCACTTGGGCCTTGTACTTGTATTCTCCTGAATTTTAGGTCACGCGAGTTCCCCTAAATTCCATATCTAGGTTACTAACAAATAGGCTATTTGTTAGGTTCATTAAATGTAGCTTGGTTGTTGGTTTCCTGGATTTTCTCTCAGCTGTTGAATCTCTGAAGAATAGCCTGAGAAAAATGCTGAAACAGAAAAACTAAACAACCTACAATATAGCATTTGCTGTCAGGAATGAATGTCACAACATTCAGTTTGACATCCAAATCAAGGACCATATGCTAAGTCTGTTTTTCCTGAAAACAGACTGTACAATTTGTTGTACTGTACAGAATCAATCTGTCCATGCTTCAGTATCAGCGTACATTAATAAATGTCAAAACATCCAATTTTGACATTCACACATAGAGACTTACATCAGGTCTGTTATCCTCTTGATAAGCAGACTGACAATAAATACTGAGTTATAGTAGAACATCACCTGTTCTATTCCTCAGTATCTGCTGACAGGGATGAATGTCATAACATCCAGTTTGACATTCAATAAATCCTGTATTAGCTAATCCTGCAGTACACTACTCAGAATGTCATGACATCAGCCAAGACATCAGAGTACAGCTAGATATTCTAACATATAATGCAGTCAAACAAACATCTCCACAGCATGTCATCACATCAGTCAAGACATTAGAATCCAGCTAGTGTTTTACCATACAATGCAGCCAATTAAACACCTACACAATCTTTGAATCAAATAAGGAAACATGGAGTCTGAAAAAGCAGATAGTGTGAAAGTTCGCTTGGTCCTGCGCTTAGCGTATAAGTTTGATTAGTTTAAATAGTTAAAGGACAAAAGTAAATAGGGAAGTATTAAGACGCACACACACAAAATCTTTTCAAACCTTCTCAGATTTCATTAAACTACTTAAAACTTATCAAGGCATGTATAAAATCGATTAAGAAGTGTTTCTAATTATTTAAAAAAGACTGCCTAATTGATTTACGACTTGTTCCAACTGATTAAATCAATGAGAAACACCTTCTAATCTATTAGAAAATCTATTAATCAAATAAATCACATATTTTTTAAGGGTTTCCTTTTCTAAATTAGAGTTTCTATTTCTTGAAGTGTTTTAATCGATTAAAAGATTATTTAATGGACTAAATCATTTATTCGGCCCTTGGATCATTTTCATTTTTGAGTTGAGTTTTTTTTTCTATTTAAAGGAGGGTTCTCCTTGTTTCATTTTACACCAATTTTATGTATCGAAAACTCTACAACTTTTCTACTCTCTCTTATTTTGAAATTTGTTTTCACTAGAATTATCGTAGTGTTGAAAGACGGAAAATCCCTTTTAAGAGTTGTGTAGTAACTAGTGTTGTGCTTAATTTATTTTATTCAATAGTTTGATTCGCTTGTGTAATATCTTTTCTAAAGGACTTAATGGTCGCAAGAGAAACCTGAAAAAAAACTTAGGTGGAGATTTTTGAGCTAAGCATGTGTAAAAGCTATGTTTTTTTTGTTGAAGATTCGTGTGATGATTCTTGGTAAAAGCTCCTAGTATTTGTAAAGGTTGTTTGGGTTGATCCTATGTAAGCTCAAGTCTATTTTAAGTGAAATGCTCATGAGGAACTTCTTAGGAATAGGAAAAGGGAAGGTAGTTAGGCCAAAGCTAAATAAATCTCTATTGCAATCTCGCTATCCATTCTCACTTTATTTTTTATTATTTATATTCTTTTTGTTGCATATCTCTCTTCTTCTCCATTTTATTTCTACCTTTATGTTGTTATATCTATGTTTATTTATATCTTCTAATATAAATATTTTCTAAAATAAAACTTTTTATAAATTAATCTCAAATTTCGAATATCACAATTCATCATATCCCCTATTTTGTTTGGAGCCACTTGGTTAACAAGACTCATTCTCATTATGAACCATGTGATAACTCTAGGTAAAGTACTTAAAATGAGGATTTATTTATCGAAGTCCAAAGACGCCTAAACCGCAGTTAGAAATCGAAAGTCACAAAGTTTTCTGAATCTAGGGACTTCTCTTCCATAAATTTGGCTACTTTGTTTATAAAATTGCAGGAATACGAGATGGAGCTTAAAATGTTAGTTGAAGTTGAAGAAGGAGAAAAGAAGAAAAAAACACAGTATATCTTAAAGTTGAGGAAGCAAAATATTGAGACTCTGATGAAGATATGACATAGCTTGTTTGAAAGTTCTTAAGATTCATTAAACATGACAAGCAACAAAACTTTTAACACGAGAATGAAGGAAGGTCTTCATTTCTTCCAACATGTTATCAATATGGAAAGAAAGGGCATATAAACAAATTTCCCTCAAAACTAAATTAAAAAACAAAATCAAAATCAGAATAAGAAAAAATTTAGAAAACCAGAAAAATAAGTGAAAAAGCATACAAATCTTGGGATGAAAATGATAAACAAGAAGCAAACATTTATCTCAGGGAGAATCATGAAGATGATAAAGTAACTTCATATTTTACATACGATCAATTATTTCACATATGTAAAAAATTAAATAAAGAATCAAGTCAATTAAAATACATTGTCTCTGCGTCAGGAATACTATTTCTTACCTTGAAATAGAAAATAAAAACTTGTTGGAACAATATACAGTCTTAAAGAGAAACATAGTATTTTCATAAATTTTTACTCTTCTCTTGAATACCCAGTTTAACATACCAAGTGTGAAAAATGTCATATTTTGAAACATAAAATTGATTACCGGCATATTACACTTGAATAATTTATCAGAGAAAGAGACAACTTGAATCTTCTTTTAGTAAATTAAAGATCCTTGCATAATAAAGTCGGTCTAGGTTATGAATCTACCAAAAATATTAAATATTTTAGTAACATGTCATTCTAGTAAGAGCTCAAAATGCAATTATTGTAATAAAATGGCCATGTTGCTTTATTTTTCTTTGTTAAGAAAAATCATGAAAGTAAAAATGGTTATCCTCCTACTCACTTTTATAAATAATACCGTGAATGTAAAATGAGAAACATAGATGCTTCATCTTACTTCTGCAATTACGATCCTAATGAAATTTTTATAGAAAATGTTTATTACACTAACATTGGAGGATCCAAAATGATTTGGTTAACTAAAATTAAGATATGAGTTAATAATGAAGAAATGATTTACAGTGTTAAACGCTAAGTGGTGCCTTGTTAGAGGGTATTTAAAGCATATGAGTGGAGATAAAACACTTTTATCTTCCTTTACTCCTAAAAATGGGGGATTTGTCTCTAATGGTGATAACAAGTAAGAGAGTTTCATTGGTACATGTATTAATGGGAAGTTCCCCAATTCAACAATTGAGGAAGTTCTTCTAGTTAATGGATTAAAGCATAATCCTTTAATTATTATCTATTTATGTGATAAAGTTAATAATGTAACTTTTGATTCTTTTGGATGCAAGTTATAAAATCGAAATCGAAACAAACTTTTTTTACTAGTTCAAGAGGTGGGAATATTTTCATGGTAAACCGTAAAAAAATTCTTTCAAATGATGCATGTCTTTTGATTAAAGAGGATGAATCATGTCTATGTAATATGAGAGTAGCTCATATTCACATGGATCATCCAAATAATTTGGTATGCAAGGATATAATAATTGGTTTGTAAAACATGGGTTATACGTGTTGGTGTAAGGATAGAGTATCGGGATTTATTATCGTCTCCACAGGGATTATGTGATATTGTCGCCGTTCAATCAGTTGTTAAGTTCTTAACTTATAGTAACAAGGGGGTTTTAGTTTTTGGTTACGGTAGCTTGCATAAAAAGTAAGAAATTGCGGTAAAAGTTTTGGTTTTACGATTTGAGAAAGATTGTCAAAGTTAGGGTTCGACGATCACTTTGCATGCATATGTTCGATCAAACAAAACTCATAAACTCCATTAGATGATAAACACATTCACAAAGTCCTCCCAATGTGTTTATTTCTAACACACATTGTGGTTTTTCCCATTTTGATCCATTGTTGATCTCTCACACAATCTATCAAAATGACAACTTTTAGGTTTAACTTTTTTAGTGAACAAACTCATTCATTACTATCTCTAGCTAAAGAACAAGGATGGATGAAAACCTAGGTCAAGAGTTGGAAAAAACCTTTCAATCATAAACCAACACAAAGAGTTATCAATAAAACAAGGTTTTCACCATACATTCATCATCAAAGAGTTTACAAATGAAGATCAACCCATATACATACAAAGCTTATGATCATCTACATCTACCCTTGACAAAATGAAGGACTTAGCTACTCATTTTCATGGTAGCTTGAACAACAAGTTTCGGAAGAAGGTTGATCAACATCCGAGTCGAAGAATCGAGATTGGATGGGAATCCACCTTCTTTTTGTAAAATATTGTCAAGAGAAGAAGAAGAATGAGAAAAATGGGGTTTCTAGGGCACAAAAATCACCTTTAAGCCAAAAACAAGTAAAAAGATTATCCCAAGAAAAAATGAAGATCCTTTCCAAAACGTAGCCCCTGCTACTTATAGTACTGGTATCTGATTTGTCATGCTCGCTAGGCGAGCAGAATGGTTCTGTCGCATTACGCGAAAAACCGGCGGGAAAACGAAACAACAGAGCCGCCACCGTGCGTTATTTATCCCAAAAGAGGGAAAGGAAACGCTCAGAGTAAACCTGGAAAAAGCATGGTCTCGCGACCAAAGAGAATGGGATCGGGAGTCGGTTATGCGAAGGGAAGGTATTAGCACCCCTACGCATCCGTCGTACTCGACGGGATCCACGCACAATAGAAAGGGAAATGGTTGCTAAAACACTGCTCAAACACACACACACTGGCTGAAAGAGACACAAGAAAACAAACAAGACTGAAACTGACTCGGCAGGATGTCGCATCCTGGGCCTACTTAGTCTATCAGGTATAGACATCAGAGTCTAAGTAGTTCGGACGGGGGGAAACGACACATGCTCGCTAGGATATTGCATCCTATGCATACGTATCTCCTTTGGACGAAGGAGAATCAGAGCATTCGTAGCTCGGCAAACACGCACACAAACGAACACAGGCAACGGCAAACGTGGAGCCTGAATGCCAATCACTGGGCTTACATCAGCATCCGAACCAAAACACACACAAGGAGGCAAACGTGGAGCCTGAATGCCAATCACTGGGCTTACATCAGCATCCGAACCAAAACAGGAAGAAGAAGGGTCTCGATTGCAACCAGGGCAAGAGAAGGGGAAGGTCTCAATCGCAACGAGGGCGAGAGAAAAGAATTAGTGTTAGTTGTTAGTCAAACTCGACAAGACATCGCATCTCGTGCCTACGTATCTCACCTGAACGTGAGAATCAGAGTTGCCGTAGTTCGGCTAAACTATTCCTGTTGGTTTGTGTTTTTTAAGTGGACAACGTCACTACGCAATCTACCGGATGCTCGACCTTTGGAGACTTACTCACCTGTAGTAGAAGGAGTTGACGTATCCTTAAGAGGGGATAATGTTTGTTTGTGTTTTAGGAAAGCTCAAGCAAGAAAGGAAGTCCTATACGAAGGAACCGTGCTACCTTAATTGTCATGCAAACGAGACTACGCGGAGTCTAGCAAACCTAGGGGATACAATCACATCACACAAACATATACAGCATGAAATAAACACACCAACAAGGGGCTCAAACATCAGGGTTAGGCTTTAGTCGAGGGGTCATATCAACCTCAACAAACAAGCCTCTGTATCGGGGTCAGGTTAGCTCTTAACCTTGCCATTGAGGGGCTAAGGTGAAGCCAGATGAAAGGTGATGAGGGGTGTGCCTCATTGCTTCTATCTCAGGTCCGAGAGAGCATGTAAATATAAGAATGTGGGGGAGTTCAGAAAGATGGAACTCTTTCCCCAATTAGACTCGATAGATCTTGGGTTTGGATCTCAATGCTACAACCATGTAATGGGAGCAAGGAGAAGACTCACAGAATAGTGGGGGATAGATTGCTTATCCCTACCTTCCACCAATTGCCTCAAATGAGGACTTTTCCTGCTTGGGACAAATATAAACATACACAAGCATTGCCTCTTAAGGAGGACTTCAGACAGTTTGCCCGGCCAAATAACAGCCGGGTCTCCAGACTACATGAAGAAGAAGGTTCTATACCTCAATGCCAATTGCTTATAAGCAAAGCAATGCAAGTTCTCAAGAGAACTGAGCAACTAGGGGTACCTGGAAACAGTCAAACAGAATCAGCATCCCGACATAAACAAAACAACAACATTAAGAATCAATCAACAATCAAACAATGATGTACATCATGTGCATAGCACAAAGGTCAAGTGAACCAAGCCCTACAAAACAAACAATTAGTCAAATGAATTCAACTCAATCATGTATCAACCTCCTTAAGGCATTAGCTTTTTAACCTGAAAAGTCAAAGTCAAGCTCAAACATAAGTAACTAGACCACTAGGCCAAGCCTAGGGTCCAAAGGAGGGAAAAATATTAAAACAGCAAGCCAATCATGATCAAAACCAAGATATTTCAATTACAAAGGGACTCCAATTGGTCCCATATCCAAACTATACACCTATTTCAATTTATGCAACATGTAAGGCAAAGGAAGCAAATGTAAACCACATATGAGCAACCAGCAAGATCACATCCAAAAAAATATCAAAACAGCATGGAAAATTCCACAAAAATTATATCCTAAACAGAGGACATTTAACAAGCTACATGTCAATTTTTATGCCATTTGGACTAGTGGAGCTATGTCAATGAAAACCAACAAAAACAGACACAATTACATGCTCCAAATCACAACATCAACACATGCTTCCACTTCAAAAATTCATAACTCAATGAAAACAGTAAAGAAATGAGTGAGACCAAAACAGGGATGTCACATCATGTGTCTACAACTATCATACCAAATTTCATGATCATTCAATACCATATGAGCATTTCACATTAAATCTACCAACCTATGTCACACAAGCTTGCACATTTGACCAACAGAGATGAAAAATAGCAATCAATTTGAAAATGCCACATAAAATTCCACAAAAATTCACATAGCATCTTAACATGTTAATGAAACATCATGCAAAATTTCATATTATTCTAACAAGTATAGGTCACTCAAAAAAAATCCAGCAAGTTGACATAATGAGGTGTGACACACATTGTCACACCTAAGTTCAAAAATTTGTATCTCAATGACCAGGTATCAAAAATTCATGAAATTTACATGGAAATAAACATCAGCCAGTCAACAATCATCACAAAAATTTTCAAGAATTCATTTGCAACTATGATAATTTCATGAACAAAATGGCAAAGTGTATCAAATTTACATACATGTGAAAGAACCCTAAGTCAAACATAATTTCTACCATGCACAACTTTGACCAATAGGTCAAGAACATCTACAGTCAACAAGGAAGTCAAAGAAACAATTCTCATATTTTTCTGAATTTTCTATGATTTTTGGCGAATTTTCTAAGGTCATTATGAATTTTTTACAATTTTTATGAATTAATTTAATTAATTAAAATTAGCAGTGGCAAAGTGGTAATTATGAGCGCGGGGGAGGGAAACAAGTTATTTGAATTTTCAAACGGATTTGTGGATCAAACTCACTTCCATCATCGTTTTCATCTCAAAAATTACCAGAAACTCAAGAACATCAAGATCCATGAACTAACACCAAAATGAGCAAGCGTATAACCGTTGGACTCGTCTAAGCACAAGGATCACAAATATCAACTTATTTTAACCTAACTGTTCCTCTATCTCTCAGATCGATCAACCTAGGGTTTTGGATCGAAACTTCAAACTAAGATTTCTTAGCCTACAGTGCATCATTTCACAAACCAAGCACATCACCATAACCTACGTTCTAAGCTCTACAAAACGCACCTAAGCACTTGAAAAATCGTGACACTCGAAAAATCACATACCTGGAATGGCAGTGGTGTTCTAGCTGTTCTTTGCGTGCTTCAACTTCAAACAGATGTAGTATATGCTGGTGGAAGTGAGATGCAAAGCTAAGATTCACTCGATTTCGCTCCTAATGCTTGAATTCACGATTCACCATTGATGATGCCATCTTGTACAGTTGAGCTTCACACGGTTTTGGATGTTGAAAGGCAAAAACAGATGGAGCATATGGTGATGCAAGATCAATGCCACAAGAATTTCGAAGATTGATCCACAATTGATGAAGTTTGATGAATTTTGGTTTTGGAGTGTTCTTGAGGAAATTCAGAGAATGAAGAGTTTTCAGATCTGATTTTTTGGGAAGTGATTTTCTCGTCATGAGTTTGTTAGGATTAGGAATATATACTTCAGCTTAATCCACACTTAATCACCTTAATTAACCAAACCAAATGTAATTAGCATAATGTGATTTAATTGTGAAAGCTCCAAAACGCCCTTGCCAACTATTGCCATATGACAGCTCATGACAGCTCAAGCAAGTCACATTTGATGTTTAGAGGCAAATGCAAGATCAAAACAGAGTTGTGTGTTGATACCAAAGCTTCTGCATCAATGCATAGCATTTTATAACAGTATGCATCGATGCGTAACTTGTATGTATCGATACATAGCACTTTTTAACAGTATGCATCGACACATAACTCGTATGCATCGATACATAGCCCTTTTTGCCTTGCATGCATCGATGCGAAACTCGTATGTATCGATACATGGAAAATTTTGCCATGCACGCTCGGTGGTAATTTGATCATATCTCCTCAACCGTTCATCCGATTCTCACGATCTTGGACTTTTTGGAAATGGGAGAGAAAGATCTACAACTTTCATGTTGAACAAAATTCCATTTGAAGACTTTTTGACAATGGAAAGTTGAGTTGAAGTCGTTCCAAAAACTTGCCATTTTTTGGAAACTTGAAACCATAAGTCATTTTTCCCTTTTGGAAACTTTTGGTATGATCTCAAATCCTTCAATGTGAGTATTTGAAATGTCAAATGAGACTTGTTTGAACATGAATGGAGTATTCCTAATCACTTCCCACCTCCAAATCCACAATTGACTTTGCAGTTGACTGGCTAGGGCTTCAGTTGACTGATGAATGCCTTGATGAGATTCAAGCCTCTACCCCTTGAGATTTTGATTCAAAATGATGTCACAACTCAAGTGAACTCTTGATTAATGATCATGGTGCCCAAATTCTTCAAGAATGACCACCCTCCATTGCTCGATGACTTGCTTGACTGATTGACTGATCCTCCTAACCAGTTTGACCTAATTTGTCTGAGGAACTTGCACTTGGGCAAATGGCCATGCAATGTTATGCAATGAGTTATGTTAATGACCTAATATGAAATGAATGTACAAAAGGTAGGGTGAAAATTTGAGGTGCTACAGCTGCCCCTATTCAATCAACTAGGAACCCGAATGGATGAGAGCAACGGCTGTCAGACTTTCAGGGTAAACAGGGATTGAATACCAAGTACCGTAGAAATTTGCACACTGCTGGGAATAATCTTTTTTGTTTTCTTCTTTCTTTTCAGGGGTACAGCACATCCAGACATCGACACACGATGAATGGGAACAGAAATCATCTCAACTAGATGCCAACGGACAACTAGGAAACACTCAACGTTTACCAAAACCAACGGAGAGGTAACTCAACTCTACTGGGGATAACCGGGAAAAGATACAACCATACGTCAGCGGACGTAATGGGGAAAAACTCAACGTTTACCAAGACCAACGGAGAGGTAACCAAGCATCATAGGATGAATGGAAAGAGAGATACAACCATACGTCAGCGGACGTAATGGGGAAAAACTCAACGTTTACCAAGACCAACAGAGAGGTAACCAGACATCATAGGATGAATGGAAAGAGAGATACAACCATACGTCAGCGGACGTAATGGGGAAAAACTCAACGTTTACCAAAACCAACGGAGAGGTAAAAAACTCAGCCAGACGTCATAGGACGAAAGGGAGAAGGAGAAAACTCAGCCAGACGTCATAGGACGAAAGGGAGAAGGAGAAAACTCAGCCAGACGTCATAGGACGAAAGGGAGACTCAAACAGACGTCATCGGACGAAAGGGAGAAGGAGAAAACTCAGCCAGACGTCATAGGACGAAAGGGAGAAGGAGAAAACTCAGCCAGACGTCATAGGACGAAAGGGAGAAGGAGAAAACTCAGCCAGACGCCATAGGACGAAAGGGAGAAGGAGAAAACTCAGCCAGACGTCATAGGACGAAAGGGAGAAGGAGAAAACTCAGCCAGACGCCATAGGACGAAAGGGAGACTCAAACAGACGTCATCGGACGAAAGGGAGAAGGAGAAAACTCAGCCAGACGTCATAGGACGAAAGGGAGAAGGAGAAAACTCAGCCAGACGTCATAGGACGAAAGGGAGAAGGAGAAAACTCAGCCAGACGTCATAGGACGAAAGGGAGACTCAATCAGACGTCATCGGACGAAAGGGAGAAGGAGAAAACTCAGCCAGACGTCATAGGACGAAAGGGAGAAGGAGAAAGCCACTTCACGAGGGAAAGGCACCACAACCGGAAACCGAATAGGACGTCTACTGGGAATTCTGGTTGGGAAATCAACCAGACATTAATGAATGAATGGGAATAGGGTACACAATCAAATGTTCTCGGACGAATGAGAAAAACACAACGTTTATCGAAACCAACGGGGAGGTAGATCCACTTGGGGAAGGGTACAACTATACGCCATAGGACGAATAGGAAAAACTCGACGTTTATCGACACCAACGGAGAGGAGAAAACTCTGAGGGGAATCAACAGTCATTAATGAATGATCTGCGGGGAATAAGCAACTAGACATCATCGGACGACTAGGAAAAACTCGACGTTTATCGACACCAACGGAGAGGAGGAATTTCTGGGGATAACCCTGTGGGGGAAGGATATCAACTATACGCCAACGGACGCATAGGAAAAACTCGACGTTTATCGACACCAACGGAGAGGAGGACTCACTGGGGATCAAGGTCACGACAGAGAGTAGACAGGAAGGAACACCAAGGATACCGGGTTGTAGGTATGAAACGGTGACCGACCAAAACGTGAATTGGTTTGTTGTCCCAAAACACTCAACATCCTGAAGAAGGCTAAAAAGCAATCTTGTTAAAGGATGGACATTCGATTCCACAAGGAATACGAATCTTACTCGACTGGGGAGGACGACTTCGACCCAAGAGTGCATGAGACATATTATCTATAGCCGTCAGAACGTAGATAACATACTCGCATGGAAGATTATCCATAACCGGGTTGAGGTTGTTAGATGGATAAACGACCGACATCATCCTGAAGAGAGCGAAAGCAAACTTGTTAAAGGATGGAAATTCGATTCCACAAGGAATACGAATCTTACTCTGCTGGAGAAAACAATCAAAAGACTGACCAGAGAGTGCATGAGATATATTATCTATAGCCGTCGAAACGTAGATAACATACTCGCATGGAAGATTATCCATAACCGGGTTGAGGTTGAATGGATAAGCGACCGAAAAGAAAGGCATCGGGGTACCCGGAATAGGTATGCAAAGAGCTGACCAATCAAAAGAGGATAAAATTGCTGACTCGGAGCAAATACCCAAAAGAAAGGGGAAGACCCACTGGGGACAATACTGCTTGATCAAGGCAAGTATCCAGAGGGGAAAAGAATATCAATACCGCCAACTGGGTACTGATAACTGCAAAGAGGGGATTACATCTACCGGTTTGTAGGTAGAAAACCACGGGAAAGTAACCAGTCATCGATAAGATGAGCACACAGGGTTAACTCCACCAAGGGGAGAACGTGGGATTTTACAACTACCAGCTTGTAGGTAGAAAACCACAAAGATAGGACTTACAACTACCGGTTTGCAGGTAGAGGCCAACAAACAGAATGAACCACAAAGGTTACCTCTGCTAGGGGATGAAGGTGGAATTTTACAACTACCAGGAGTAGGTAGAAAACCACGACGATAGGACTTACAACTACCGGTTTGTAGGTAGAGGCCCACAAATTCCGCTGAGGATAAGATGAATGAGTGCCGGTTAGTGAGCAACTATTCATTTATGCCCCAGGGAAGGACAAGAAACAGCCCAAAGAGGCCAATTCAGGATCGATCCCAAAAGGCATACTGAACCAAGACATCCTAATGAGGAAAGAACTCACTAGGGAAAACCCGTCCCATTATGTGTGGGAGGGAACGGAAACAACCGTCATCCACGAGGATATAACTCTTGGGGAAATGCAAAAGGAAATGACAGACACTTTCTGCTTAAGGGGTCAACTCTACATGGAGAGATCAGACACACCCACGTCTGCTAGGGGAATTGATCCAGGCTTGCAAGATGCTACCAATTCTGGGGAATAGCACTGCTGGGGATACCCCCTCAACTAAGGAGTCACTTGTTGGGAAAACACCTTTCTACCCTGTTGGGGAACCCAGTTCTGAAATCGATCCAAGCGATGCTAAACTCTTTCCAACGACCCATTCTCGGATGATCACCATGGCCTAGGGCTAATGGACATGTTTGCAATGTTGATGCATGAGTTTTTTTTTTTTAGCGTAATGCCCCATGATCATGGAAATGCTACACACTAATGATGCGATATGCTATGCTTATCTACATGATGAATGCATAAACACACGTCTCTTCCAGAGACAAACACCGGGGAACTCCAGGAACTGTGCTGAGGATCTCATCACCACGTCAATTTCCACCCTGCTGGGGAAAGACGAACCTTGCTGGGGATAACCTCCATCGAACCCGAACTGCTTGGCGATTACCCTGCTAGAGGAGGCAACCCATGCTTATCTCTACCAGGGATAATTTTCGCTGAACCCGATCCGCTTGGGGACCTCGCTGAGGGAGAGCAGTAACTTTTAGACTTGCTGAGGAGACACTGATCTCAAATCTGTTAGGGAGATGACCCTCTCACACCCGCTGGGGGGACAACCTATTGGGTACGGAACGCCTGTCGAGTCGTCGAACAACGTCATTCATCGTCCTACCACAGTGTTGACTTTCCACTTTTGAGAACTCCCAGGCTCATCTGGACTTGTCTGATTCATCCCACGAGGATCGAATTCCTGGGATTCATACAAACTTTCCAACCCTTAGACTTTGAAGAGTCTTCTTGATTAACCCTCCAGGATCGTCGTCGTAATCCTTCACCGTCCTTTCATTGTTCGTCTATCCCTTGCCCCTGGTTGGACTCTGTGGGGATCTTTTGTCAAAAGGCTTCATATCACCACCTGTCAGCGAATGAAGATATCTAACAGCACCTGCACAAGAGATTGTTAGATAAAAGCGTGCCCCAGGCGTGCCAACACTTCAACATCTTGGTCACTCAAACTTCCGAATAAGATTTCCAGATTTCAATCTTATAAGCATGCATTGGAAGGGACCTCTATGTTTCAAAATGCAAATATTCTTATCAAAATAAACGGATGTTTTCGTAATCAAAGCAGTAATGACACAAAAACAAAATTTATTTGACTGAACACACACTTTATTGACTGAAACAAAAAGGGGCTCGGAATTGAGCAATACACAGGAGGCAAACCCTGGAAAGAGGTGATTGCGCACAAAAGGAAAAAATCTATCCTAATGGCAATGTGAAACCGTGATCTCATCGGGTTCCAACTCGGTTAAACCTCATATGTCCTCAAGACTTTCCGCACTTTCGGCCTTCTGAACAAGACGCTTCCAATCGGTCTCTGTCGGAGATTATCCAAGTCATTCAAAGCCCAAACGATCATGCTAGACGCAGTTGTTCGTTTCAATCCCTCTTTTGCCTGGACCGCCCTTTCGGGTTTCAGTCCACCAGGAGACCCTTTTTTGCCCAAGTCGCCCTTGTGGGGTTTTCGACTTGCCGGGTGTACAGTTTTTTCCTTTTATTATCCCTAACTTTTGCCCGAACCTTTTCTCTCTTTTTCTTGGTTCGCCGGGATGCCCTTTTTTGCCTGGACTCTCTTATTCTTTTTGTCCAGCGGGTCTCTTTCGCGAAGTATTTTCTAATTGCGTCCGCATTCACAGGGAATGGAAAATCTTCATCATTCGTGGTTGTCAACAACAAGGCTCTGTCATAGGAAACCTTCTTGACCACGAATGGACATTCATAACTGTTTGTCCATCTGCCCCATGATCGTCTTGAAGAGGAAGGATCCTTTTCAAAACCAACTCTCTCACGTGGCATGCACGAGGTCGCACTTCCTAGTTAACAACACGTTTCATTTACTGGGTACAACTGCCCCTTGACAAGTAACTGTCAGCCCTTTTCTTCTCGGTCAGGCTCAACGTGTCATACCGAGTCCTTATCCGCTCAGCCTTTTTCAATTCTATGTCCACCTGGACTCTCCACAATGAGATCTAGCCTCCAGCAGGCAATATCACTTCCATCTCATACTGAATGAGGAAGGTGTTGCCCCAGTAGATGCATGTATCGAAGTACGACACTCAGGATACCAACTTCGTACTCAGCCACCATCGTTGGTGCTTTCAACTGTCATCGGGGAAGCACTAGCTCATTCACTTTAAACTCTCCCCATCAGACATCAGAACCCGTTCGGATTCAGGGTCAGGCCCCTCCTCCGGGATCGGTCACTCTCAATCTTTCGATTTGAGTACCTCGAGATGTCCTCATCAGGGACTTCAAACTTCCTTGGTTGAGAATCATCGATGGGTCGTTGGGCGAGATAACCATACAATACCCTCTTCTTGTTTGCTTTCTGGGAGGTATACCGAATATCGTATTCAGTCGACACCATTTGCCCTCTCGCAACCCGTCCGTTCAACGCTATCTCCTCAAGCACATACTTGGTCAGATCCATTTTGGACATCCACAAGGTGGTATGAACCAGCACACTGTCTCAGTCGGCGAACAGCCTATGCCAAAGTACCTCAAGTTTTCTCGAGCAGTGAGTGTATTGTTTCACAGTCGATAAACTTTTTGCTTAGGTAAATTGCATGCTCTTTTCGACAAGACTAGTCATGCTGACCCACCACACACCTCCTAGACCCCTTGAGGGCTGTCAAGTACCAGATTAACAATCGTTTCTTCCAAGAAAGGTATCAGAATCAGAGGTTCCTGCTGCTCATTCTTTTTTCATTTTTCTCTGCCCCTTGGCAGTCATCATTCCACCTGACCATTTGATTTCTTTTTTTTTTTGTTTCAGGCGTTTCTGGTATTGTTTTTTTTTTTTTTTTTTTTTAGCAGGATCGACCTCGACTCCTCTTTCGCTCATAATGAGCCTCGACAGCTTACCGGACAACACTCCATAAGTGCACTGATTCGAACTCAACGGTATGAGTTATCTCTACCTGTCAAACCACTGGATCAAGTCCACCGGATGCCCATCTTCTACTTGGGACTTTGTCATCATGTCATCAACATGGTATTCGCTTTCACGATGAGTCATATCATGAAACAAAGTCACCGTAGCCCTTTGATTCGTAGCACCGGCCTTCTTCTTCACTAAAGGATAGTCTTCTCTCGATGGTAGCTCGTGCCCCACAACATGGGTATTCCACCCTGGTGTACCTTGATGCAACCAGGTGAAGATATCAACCTGCTCTTTCAACAGGGCTACCATTCTGTTCTTGACTTGCCTCTGAAGCGGCCTCAACTTTCATTTCCCTTCTGACCTCGGTGGTACTTGGGATTACCATCTTGACTCGCTCCTCGTGTGGTTGAATCACCTTCTCCTCTTGTTTCAACAACCTAGCTGATTCCAGCAGATCACAATCTTCTTCGCCTTTTTTCTTCGGCATGATAGATCGGATTGTCGAAGTCATATAGAGGTGTAACCAAATTGTTATCAATGAGATCAGGAGGGTAATCACTTTTGTGGTTGGAACGAGACAAGTTCAAAAGAAAAACGAAAAACATTGCCATTTTTATTTTTTAAAACTGCAAAAAATGAAAAACAGGGAACACCGCTTTTGATCACAAAAACATCCGTTTATTACTGATGCAAAATGTTGCAAAGTGAAACACATGAGGTGGCCCTTACAATGGACCAGTACGTTTCGGGCAAAACGTATGGCTTTCATGCAAACAAAATTAACACAGAAAAACTACTCTTCCGGATGAGCGACAGTGATGCTTTTGGAGGCCTTCCAATTGCCTGGTACGCACGATTTTATCCACAGCTCTAGCTCGCGGTCACGGTCGATCCCTTCACTCACTGAACAAGCATGATCAGAATTCAGCATTCCTGCACCGACGAAGATGTACGGTGGATGATGTCCTCTGTTTGGTCTAGACGACTCTTGATCTGGCCGATAACCGATCCCAAACATGTCTGCCTTTACCGGTGTTGAGTGGATCCATTAGTTCGGATTTGTTGCCCCCTAGCAGGATGTTTGAGCAGACGAGCTACGCGCACCGGTTGACACCTACAAAACAGCAAATGGGTTAGTATGACTCACACATGCTATGTCTGTCCGTACTAGGAATATTCTGTCCTTGGATTCCGGTTTCATCGAGACAGATAAAATTTTATGAACAATATTCTGACATCTGGTGTCTCTCAACCTGAGTCTCTGTTAAAAATAATGGACCCTGAGTACGGACAGACATGAGTTGAATGCAGATGAATGCGAAATGAGACCAATGCGAATGCATGAATGCAGGTCACTGTGCCACCAAGTCATCTGAAGACCCATCGAATCTCTGGACCAGTCACAGTCAACTGAGTCACCATAAATCCGACTTGGGGAGTTCCGAAATAAACGGAACCGAAGACTATATCACTATCACAGGAACATCCACTGAACGGATGACAGCCAGATTCTATGAACAAGTACTTTCAAATTCAACCCGGGGATCTGAAATAAACGGAACCTGCTGATAAACCACGGACAGAACTCTGGCGTCCCAGAAATAAATGTCCATAAATTCGGCTGAACGAAAGTCACCATCACAGCACCGCTGACAGAAACCGTATCTGTAGAGATCAAACCCTCCCCTCACAGGTGAATTCTAACAAGGTCATCCTAAGGCGGATAATAGTCTCGACAATCGGGCAGAGATACTCAATGGGTTTGCCCTTTCGGGTGTGCCATTGTAGCTCTCCTGAGATCGTCTAAACCAAAGATCCGGGAAATGATCGGTCACCAGAGTCAACAGCTCAAATGAAGTAACTCAACCAAAGTGGAATATTCCACAATGGAAAGCACTATCAGATGAACCTCGTCCGGCTTGTGGTATGTCACGTTACAACATCATGCTGATTTAGCAAATGAGGAACGTGAGACCCACACTAATCCTAGGTGTATACTCGGGCCTGGGTTCTAGCCCCACTCAGAACACCCACCCCAGACAGAAGAACCACCTGCACAGGAGACAGTTCAATGCCAGTATGATGCATGCAAACGTACATGCAAACAATAAATGCAAACAATAAATGCACATATATACAATGAATGCAATAAATAACAGCACAAAGCAACCAAGGCCCTAACCTAGAGAGCGCAAGGAGAGACTCGCTTAGGGAAGATGGACCAGCACAGGTCAACTTCTTAGGTCCCCAGCAGAGTCGCCAGCTGTCGCATTACGCGAAAAACCGGCGGGAAAACGAAACAACAGAGCCGCCACCGTGCGTTATTTATCCCAAAAGAGGGAAAGGAAACGCTCAGAGTAAACCTGGAAAAAGCATGGTCTCGCGACCAAAGAGAATGGGATCGGGAGTCGGTTATGCGAAGGGAAGGTATTAGCACCCCTACGCATCCGTCGTACTCGACGGGATCCACGCACAATAGGAAGGGAAATGGTTGCTAAAACACTGCTCAAACACACACACACTGGCTGAAAGAGACACAAGAAAACAAACAAGACTGAAACTGACTCGGCAGGATGTCGCATCCTGGGCCTACTTAGTCTATCAGGTATAGACATCAGAGTCTAAGTAGTTCGGACGGGGGGAAACGACACATGCTCGCTAGGATATTGCATCCTATGCATACGTATCTCCTTTGGACGAAGGAGAATCAGAGCATTCGTAGCTCGGCAAACACGCACACAAACGAACACAGGCAACGGCAAACGTGGAGCCTGAATGCCAATCACTGGGCTTACATCAGCATCCGAACCAAAACACACACAAGGAGGCAAACGTGGAGCCTGAATGCCAATCACTGGGCTTACATCAGCATCCGAACCAAAACAGGAAGAAGAAGGGTCTCGATTGCAACCAGGGCAAGAGAAGGGGAAGGTCTCAATCGCAACGAGGGCGAGAGAAAAGAATTAGTGTTAGTTGTTAGTCAAACTCGACAAGACATCGCATCTCGTGCCTACGTATCTCACCTGAACGTGAGAATCAGAGTTGCCGTAGTTCGGCTAAACTATTCCTGTTGGTTTGTGTTTTTTAAGTGGACAACATCACTACGCAATCTACCGGATGCTCGACCTTTGGAGACTTACTCACCTGTAGTAGAAGGAGTTGACGTATCCTTAAGAGGGGATAATGTTTGTTTGTGTTTTAGGAAAGCTCAAGCAAGAAAGGAAGTCCTATACGAAGGAACCGTGCTACCTTAATTGTCATGCAAACGAGACTACGCGGAGTCTAGCAAACCTAGGGGATACAATCACATCACACAAACATATACAGCATGAAATAAACACACCAACAAGGGGCTCAAACATCAGGGTTAGGCTTTAGTCGAGGGGTCATATCAACCTCAACAAACAAGCCTCTGTATCGGGGTCAGGTTAGCTCTTAACCTTGCCATTGAGGGGCTAAGGTGAAGCCAGATGAAAGGTGATGAGGGGTGTGCCTCATTGCTTCTATCTCAGGTCCGAGAGAGCATGTAAATATAAGAATGTGGGGGAGTTCAGAAAGATGGAACTCTTTCCCCAATTAGACTCGATAGATCTTGGGTTTGGATCTCAATGCTACAACCATGTAATGGGAGCAAGGAGAAGACTCACAGAATAGTGGGGGATAGATTGCTTATCCCTACCTTCCACCAATTGCCTCAAATGAGGACTTTTCCTGCTTGGGACAAATATAAACATACACAAGCATTGCCTCTTAAGGAGGACTTCAGACAGTTTGCCCGGCCAAATAACAGCCGGGTCTCCAGACTACATGAAGAAGAAGGTTCTATACCTCAATGCCAATTGCTTATAAGCAAAGCAATGCAAGTTCTCAAGAGAACTGAGCAACTAGGGGTACCTGGAAACAGTCAAACAGAATCAGCATCCCGACATAAACAAAACAACAACATTAAGAATCAATCAACAATCAAACAATGATGTACATCATGTGCATAGCACAAAGGTCAAGTGAACCAAGCCCTACAAAACAAACAATTAGTCAAATGAATTCAACTCAATCATGTATCAACCTCCTTAAGGCATTAGCTTTTTAACCTGAAAAGTCAAAGTCAAGCTCAAACATAAGTAACTAGACCACTAGGCCAAGCCTAGGGTCCAAAGGAGGGAAAAATATTAAAACAGCAAGCCAATCATGATCAAAACCAAGATATTTCAATTACAAAGGGACTCCAATTGGTCCCATATCCAAACTATACACCTATTTCAATTTATGCAACATGTAAGGCAAAGGAAGCAAATGTAAACCACATATGAGCAACCAGCAAGATCACATCCAAAAAAATATCAAAACAGCATGGAAAATTCCATAAAAATTATATCCTAAACAGAGGACATTTAACAAGCTACATGTCAATTTTTATGCCATTTGGACTAGTGGAGCTATGTCAATGAAAACCAACAAAAACAGACACAATTACATGCTCCAAATCACAACATCAACACATGCTTCCACTTCAAAAATTCATAACTCAATGAAAACAGTAAAGAAATGAGTGAGACCAAAACAGGGATGTCACATCATGTGTCTACAACTATCATACCAAATTTCATGATCATTCAATACCATATGAGCATTTCACATTAAATCTACCAACCTATGTCACACAAGCTTGCACATTTGACCAACAGAGATGAAAAATAGCAATCAATTTGAAAATGCCACATAAAATTCCACAAAAATTCACATAGCATCTTAACATGTTAATGAAACATCATGCAAAATTTCATATTATTCTAACAAGTATAGGTCACTCAAAAAAAATCCAGCAAGTTGACATAATGAGGTGTGACACACATTGTCACACCTAAGTTCAAAAATTTGTATCTCAATGACCAGGTATCAAAAATTCATGAAATTTACATGGAAATAAACATCAGCCAGTCAACAATCATCACAAAAATTTTCAAGAATTCATTTGCAACTATGATAATTTCATGAACAAAATGGCAAAGTGTATCAAATTTACATACATGTGAAAGAACCCTAAGTCAAACATAATTTCTACCATGCACAACTTTGACCAATAGGTCAAGAACATCTACAGTCAACAAGGAAGTCAAAGAAACAATTCTCATATTTTTCTGAATTTTCTATGATTTTTGGCGAATTTTCTAAGGTCATTATGAATTTTTTACAATTTTTATGAATTAATTTAATTAATTAAAATTAGCAGTGGCAAAGTGGTAATTATGAGCGCGGGGGAGGGAAACAAGTTATTTGAATTTTCAAACGGATTTGTGGATCAAACTCACTTCCATCATCGTTTTCATCTCAAAAATTACCAGAAACTCAAGAACATCAAGATCCATGAACTAACACCAAAATGAGCAAGCGTATAACCGTTGGACTCGTCTAAGCACAAGGATCACAAATATCAACTTATTTTAACCTAACTGTTCCTCTATCTCTCAGATCGATCAACCTAGGGTTTTGGATCGAAACTTCAAACTAAGATTTCTTAGCCTACAGTGCATCATTTCACAAACCAAGCACATCACCATAACCTACGTTCTAAGCTCTACAAAACGCACCTAAGCACTTGAAAAATCGTGACACTCGAAAAATCACATACCTGGAATGGCAGTGGTGTTCTAGCTGTTCTTTGCGTGCTTCAACTTCAAACAGATGTAGTATATGCTGGTGGAAGTGAGATGCAAAGCTAAGATTCACTCGATTTCGCTCCTAATGCTTGAATTCACGATTCACCATTGATGATGCCATCTTGTACAGTTGAGCTTCACACGGTTTTGGATGTTGAAAGGCAAAAACAGATGGAGCATATGGTGATGCAAGATCAATGCCACAAGAATTTCGAAGATTGATCCACAATTGATGAAGTTTGATGAATTTTGGTTTTGGAGTGTTCTTGAGGAAATTCAGAGAATGAAGAGTTTTCAGATCTGATTTTTTGGGAAGTGATTTTCTCGTCATGAGTTTGTTAGGATTAGGAATATATACTTCAGCTTAATCCACACTTAATCACCTTAATTAACCAAACCAAATGTAATTAGCATAATGTGATTTAATTGTGAAAGCTCCAAAACGCCCTTGCCAACTATTGCCATATGACAGCTCATGACAGCTCAAGCAAGTCACATTTGATGTTTAGAGGCAAATGCAAGATCAAAACAGAGTTGTGTGTTGATACCAAAGCTTCTGCATCAATGCATAGCATTTTATAACAGTATGCATCGATGCGTAACTTGTATGTATCGATACATAGCACTTTTTAACAGTATGCATCGACACATAACTCGTATGCATCGATACATAGCCCTTTTTGCCTTGCATGCATCGATGCGAAACTCGTATGTATCGATACATGGAAAATTTTGCCATGCACGCTCGGTGGTAATTTGATCATATCTCCTCAACCGTTCATCCGATTCTCACGATCTTGGACTTTTTGGAAATGGGAGAGAAAGATCTACAACTTTCATGTTGAACAAAATTCCATTTGAAGACTTTTTGACAATGGAAAGTTGAGTTGAAGTCGTTCCAAAAACTTGCCATTTTTTGGAAACTTGAAACCATAAGTCATTTTTCCCTTTTGGAAACTTTTGGTATGATCTCAAATCCTTCAATGTGAGTATTTGAAATGTCAAATGAGACTTGTTTGAACATGAATGGAGTATTCCTAATCACTTCCCACCTCCAAATCCACAATTGACTTTGCAGTTGACTGGCTAGGGCTTCAGTTGACTGATGAATGCCTTGATGAGATTCAAGCCTCTACCCCTTGAGATTTTGATTCAAAATGATGTCACAACTCAAGTGAACTCTTGATTAATGATCATGGTGCCCAAATTCTTCAAGAATGACCACCCTCCATTGCTCGATGACTTGCTTGACTGATTGACTGATCCTCCTAACCAGTTTGACCTAATTTGTCTGAGGAACTTGCACTTGGGCAAATGGCCATGCAATGAGTTATGTTAATGACCTAATATGAAATGAATGTACAAAAGGTAGGGTGCAAATTTGAGGTGCTACAGGTTCGCCTAGCGAGCCCTAAAATAAGTCACCAGAAGAGCCTGCATCCAGAGGAGTCATCCCAGACAAGTTTGCACTGTTCGCTAGGCGAACAATCCTTCGCTAGGCAAAGCCTTCGCTTCTCTCATTCGCTCCAGCGAGTCTTGATGTTTTTGCTACTGGAATTGCTCGCTACCTGCTCGTTGGATGTTCGCCTAGCGAATACTTAGCTACTTCCCTCGCCACAGCGAGTTTTGATGGTTTTGCTACTGGAATTGCTCGCTGCTTGCTCGCTACATGCTCGCCTAGCGAGTGTTGATCTTTTTTGGTTCTATCCAAGTCTGGGAGTGTTCGCTAGCATCTCGATGCGTGCTCGCCTAGCGAGTACTTCGCTACCTCACTCGCCTAGCGAGCTTGCTAATGTTTGCTTTCTTTCTTGGTTCCTTTCACCATCTTTCATGTGCCATAGTTTCCTACTCTTTCATGCCTAATTCCTGCACAATAACACACAAATTAAAGGTACCAAGATCATTTCACATAGTATTGCAAATCAACAAAAGCAAGGGCGGTTTCAAACACTTTTTTCGACAAAAAGGAGTGAAAGATGCCCACATTTGATAGCTCAAATAAGCAAACTTGGGCGTCTAACAACTCTCCCCAACTTCATTCTTGCTTGCCCTCAAGCAAAGTATGCCTCTTGAAGGACAAGAGGATTTGCTTAAAGAAAAAGATTTCTCCGAAATCGGATAAAATGGCTTAAACACAAGAGAATCAACCAGACACAAGTTCCCAATGGTTAGAATAACACAATACACAAGAACTAAAGCCTTATAGCAATGCGAAACATGTAAGAATCCACAACAATGTTATCTTGAATGAATCACCCTATCTCTCCTCTTCGAATAAGGATTGAAGAAATTACGCGTTTGCAACCGCGGGGACAATTTCACTCTCCAATAAACAATGCAAAAGTCAATTCAATTCATACAATGTCTAACAATTATAAATGAAAATGCGGAAGCACGAAGATCACTAAGGTCTTTTCCGGTTGTAGCTTGGTCAGGTTTACAAATAAGGGTCATATCTAAGGCCATTGAAAACGAACTTGTCGATGCAAAAGAGACATTCACTGTACAAGCTATTTACACATCTCAACTTCGTTCCACTTGTTTCTCATTTGAAACCTTCACAACTCTTATTTCACAACTCAATTTTGTTTTTCACTATTTTTCCTCCAAGCAAGCATTCATTTTCATTTTTTTTTCATTTTCTTTTCACATCGTATTCACAAAACAAATGTTTCTCTTTTCTTATTTTTTTCAATGCTTGCTCGGTTATTCAAGAGTTGTGGCACCTACCGATTCTCATTTTCGTTCTCCCCAACTTATCTTTTACTCACCCCAAGTGAATGCTCTTGACTTTTTACGGCAAAAGAACAATTATCAAAAATTTCAGGGTTTCAAGAAAAAAGATTTTGACATCTCGCCTTATTTCAAGCTGAGATTCAACTGTTTAAGCTCAAAGGGGTTCACGAATACTCTCTGCTCACGGGTAAGTTGTATTTGGAACTTGTTGTGCTCGAAAGAAAACAAGCGCCTTGATCATTTCTAATTGCTTCCACAAATTCACGATAATAAAAGACAAAGCATGAATCAAATGAATCAACACAGTTTATTAGAATCCAGCATTTTAGTGTACAATGGAGGTTTCCTCACAATTTGTGGTTCTAAGCCCTAGGTGAATCATTCATTCCATTATGTTGCAAAAGGAACAATATTCAATTACGAAAAGAGTAAAGTTCTTAATGCATTCTAAAATTCTAACCGGAGGTAACCATGTACCTTAGCATATTCGCTTGTTTATTTTATCATCGCCATCCAAGCTCGGATGCACCTTCATTGGATACTTCTTTGAGGAGCAACCAATCTAGAAGGTTTGACCCTCAACAACCAAGAATTTATTAAACAAAAGAAATTCAAACCAAACACTATAATTTAAAACATAAACAACAACTATCACTTCAAAATGTTAAATTGTGCGTGGGGGACAAAACACCCCAAAAAGTACATAACCAAAATACCCAATATCTAAAAATACAAGAAAATAAAACATAAAATAAATAAAAAACTTAGTCCTCATAGGACTCGGAACTCTCTTCACTACCGGCCTCAGAACCGGAACCATCATCATCATCACTATCATCATCATCACCATCATCATCAGCGCCGCCAGAAGCACCAGCACCCGCCCCCTCTCCGAAAACAGGCCTGTCCTCAGGCCAGCTAGCATGTTGCAGGAACTGCTCACGCGTCATCATAGGATGCTCTCCAGAAGGGTCACGTACCTGCAACTGTAATAACTGCATAGAGTCATGTATATCAATCATGGCACGCTGAGTTGCCTCCATCCAATCCCAATTGTAATTGCAAACAGCCTGCTGGAAAGGATCAAACCCCTGAGAAAAAACACCAGGACCATCAGCAGCCCCGGTATCATCAGCAGCTGTACTACCACGGAAGTTCTTCGGCTTACAGTACTTGGCCACATATCGATCATCAATTGCGGACGGAATCCTTACCTGACTGCGGGAGGTAGCTTCACACTCGACTGTTGGCACAAAGCCATGATGAGACAAGGAAAAGCAAGGGGGCAGTTAACTCGTGCCCCCGACTTCAGCCCGCTCTCAACTACGGACTTCATCTCAATCGCAATGATTCGCGCCACATCAATCTGTACATTAGTAAGAATACAGTGGACCAAGTGTGCCACTGGGATCGGCACGGTCGACGTGTGTGACTTGGGCTTAATGTTAGACAGAACCAGCATCAAGATCAGCTAAGCCAAGGGAATCATATCCTCCCGATGGTACCTCACAGGAACCCCAGATGAGTTCACCTCAACTGACTTTCCCTCAAACAACAGGGCCGCAGAAATAGAATCAGTGTCCCTGTGGAGCCTCATATCTCTGTGGTATGCATCCCTCTCATTAGCTCCCAGATGGAGCGGTTCACCAAGCACTCGGTTAATAGCATCCCGATCAAAAGCGACCTGATGGCCTGACACTCTTGTAGTCCAAGTGAAAGGCTCGTCGTCATTTGGCAGCGCGTTCGCATAGAACTCGCGCACTATCTCAATATCATAGCTTTCAAGTGGAGCGATCAACTTGTCCCATTTCTTGCTATGTATCAACCCTGCAAATGTCCGATAATCGCCTTCGGGGTTGATCATAAACCTCTTCTCAGGTAAGATTTTCCTTTTTTCCAATGCCACATAACGTGTGGCTTGCTTTGCCCCGATGAATTTGTCGGTGTCAAATTGAATTGGACCAGTACGGGAAGTGCTCCCGACCTTTCTCTTTTTCGAAGCACTTGACCTGGATGCCATCTGTAAAATCATAGAAAAGAAACAGCACACAACCACAAAACAGATTAGAGATCAAAACAGAAAAACCAAATACTGTCATGGTCGCTACTGCTTCGCTTAGCGAGGACCCAGCGAGGCTTCGCTACGGGTTCGCTTAGCGAAGTGGCAGCGAATGCTCGCCACAGATTCTCCTAGCGAGGATGCTAGCGAATGTTACGGGATTCTGAGTTCTCCACTGTTAACAATCCAATTTCAGAAAACCCTAAATCTAAGGATACCCATTCCAGAAACAAAGTAATTTAACATGCTAGGAATCGTTCTAAACATACATGCAAACCTAAAATTCAACCCAATCTCCCAAATTCAACCCTAATGACTCATTCTTCAGAATTTACAACATTGAAAGCACAAAGGAAGGGAGAAAGAACAAACCTGATTGAAGAGGTTGATTGATTCTAAAATGCAACAATTAGGGTTTGCACAAGGATGATTCTCAAAGAGATTGTGTGAGATGGAAGTGAAAAGTGTGAGAGTGAGAGTGAGTTCGTGAGGTTCAGACTAAAACAATTTAAAATGGTTTTGGGACCAAATGAGTGGCCCTCTGAAAATTAAATGGGTTTCTGCCACGCTCGCTACTGTCTTCGCCTAGCGAGCAGCTAGCGAATCAGCTCGCTACTGTCTTCGCCTAGCGAGCAGCTAGCGAACATGACAGGATTTTGTTTTTTCAAAACAGCATGCACAATACATTTCAGCAAGGTTCCATCAATTTGAACACCAATACCACACAACACAAAGCTGTAAATACTTACAATGTTGGGGTGCCTCCCAACAAGCGCTTGTTTAACGTCGGATAAGCTCGAGGGTTCGAGATGCTCATAGAGGAGCATCCAAGCAGATTGCACATCTCTCGCGATCCACAAGACCGCCAAGATAAATCTTCAAACGTTGGCCGTTAATCGTCCAACTATCTTTCTTCTCCAAGTCCTCAATGACAACAGCTCCATACTCTTTGACTTCTTTGACACGATATGGCCTGGACCATTTAGATTTCAATTTTCCGGGGAATAGCCTCAACCTAGAATTGAACAAAAGGACCAACTGTCCGGGCATAAATTCCTTCTTCCTAAGCTTTTTGTCATGATACTCTTTCACCTTTTCTTTGTACAACCAACTCGAGTGATATGCGCCATTGCGCATTTCTTCCAACTCAAGCAATTGCACTTTTCTTTTTTCACCGGCCAAATCCTTATCAAAGTTCAATAATTTCAGAGCCCACAAAGCTTTGTGCTCCAATTCGACCGGCAAATGGCAAGTTTTACCAAATACCAATTGAAAAGGAGTTAGCCCAATTGGAGCTTTAAAAGTGGTACGGTATGCCCATAAAGCTTCATCCAATTTTTGCGACCACTCTTTTTTAGAATTTGACACGGTTTTTTCAAGAATTCTCTTAATCTCACGATTAGAGACTTCGGCTTGACCGTTTACTTGTGGGTGATACGGAGTCGCCACTCTATGTGATACACCGTAATATTTCAAAATGCTTTCTAACGGTGCATTACAAAAGTGCGACCATCCGTCACTAATCAACACACGGGGGGTTCCAAAACGGGAAAAGATGTTTTTCTTCAAAAAATTTATTACCGTTTTAGCATCCACCCGAGGTGAGGCAATCGCCTCAACCCACTTAGAAACATAGTCAACCGCCACGAGCATATATTCATTACCATATGAGGGTGGGAATGGTCCAACAAAGTCGATACCCCAACAATCGAATACTTCAACCTCTTGGATGTTTTGGAGAGGCATCTCGTCTCTCTTACCAATCCCCTCACTTCTTTGGAAACTATCACAACTTTGCGCATGGGCATTTGCGTCTTTGAAAATAGTAGGCCAATAAAATCCTGACTGAAGGACTTTAGTGGTCGCTCTTACCCCATTGTAGTGTCCCCCGTAAGGCGAGTCGTGACAATGCCAAAGAATGCTTTGCGCTTCATCACCAATAACACACCTCCTCAAAAGGTTATCACCACCCAGTTTAAACAAGTATGGATCATCCCATACATAGTACTTAGCATCCGAGAGAAATTTCCTTTTTTGGTTCGAAGTTAGGTCAGGAGGCACCAAACCACTAGCCTTATGGTTCGCAAAGTCTGCAAACCACGACCTAACTTGAACTTTGAAAAGTTTTTCATCAGGAAACTCTTCCTGGATTTCCTTCTTGGAAGCGGTAACCTCGACATTAACTAAGCGAGATAAATGATCCGCCACCAAATTTTCCGATCCTTTCTTGTCTTTGATTTCAACATCAAATTCTTGCAACAAAAGGATCCAACGGATGAGCCTTTGCTTCGAGTCCGGTTTGGTGAGCAAATATTTAATCGCCAAGTGGTCGGTATACACTATGACCTTGGAACCAATAAGATAAGACCTAAACATTTCAAGCGCATACACTATCGCAAGTAATTCTTTTTCAGTGGTGGCATAGTTAACTTGAGCCTCATTAAGAACTTTACTTGCGTAGTGTATCGCATGAAAATCTTTCTCTTTTCTTTGGCCTAATACCGCTCCAATTGCATAGTCGCTCACATCACACATGAGCTCAAAATTTAAATTCCAATTTGGAGCGACTATAATTGGAGCGGTAACCAATTTTTTCTTTAAAATTTCAAAAGCTTGTAAACACTCATCAGTTAAAAGAAATACCTGATCCTTAGCTAGCAAGTTACTCAAAGGCTTAGCTAACTTTGAGAAGTCTTTGATAAAGCGTCGATAGAAACCGGCGTGCCCCAGAAAGCTTCGGACTCCCTTCAAATTCACCGGAGGAGGCAACTTTTCAATCACTTCAACTTTAGCACGATCAACTTCAAGCCCTCTTGAAGAGACTTTATGGCCAAGCACTATCCCCTCGGTCACCATGAAGTGGCACTTCTCCCAATTAAGAACAAGATTTGTCTTCACACATATTTCAAGAACCGTTTCCAAGTTGTCCAAGCATAGACCAAAGGAACCACCAAATACGGAAAAGTCGTCCATAAAGACTTCCATTGTTTTCTCGATAAGGTCGGCAAAAATAGCTTGCACACATCTTTGGAAAGTCGCCGGTGCATTGCACAACCCAAAGGGAATTTTACGGTATGCGAAAATTCCAAAAGGACATGTGAAAGCTGTCTTTTCATGATCGGTCGGGTCAACCACAATTTGGTTATACTCGGAATAGCCATCTAAGAAACAATAGTATTGTTGCCCAGAAAGTCTTTCTAGCATTTGATCCATGAACGGGAGTGGAAAGTGATTTTTTCGAGTTACGGTATTCAACCTCCTATAATCAATACACATACGCCACCCCGTTGCCACTTTTGTCGGGATCAACTCATCCTTTTCATTTCGAATCACGGTAATGCCACCTTTCTTCGGAACCACATGTACAGGACTAACCCAAGGGCTATCCGAAATCGGGTAAATCATTCCCGCATCCAACAACTTAACAACTTCCTTTCTAACAACTTCCTTCATAGTAGGATTTAAGCGGCGTTGCGGTTGAGCTACCGACTTAAAGTCCTCTTCCATTAAGATCTTGTGCATGCAATAGGAAGGACTAATTCCTTTGAGATCGAAAAGAGTCCAACCCATGGCTTCTTGATTCTTTTTCAAAACATTGATCAAACGGGCTTCTTCATTCTTTGACAAAAGATTGCTTATGATAACCGGCTTTGCTTCGATCTCGTCGAGGAATGAATACTTCAAATTAGAAGGTAACATTTTCAATTCAATCGGCGATTTTTCTTCATTAACCTCCTTCTTCAATAGTTCCTCCTCAACTTCCCACGGATGTAACTCTTTTAGACTATCAAGTTCCCTTAGGCATTCATCAAGAGCTTGCTCTTCTTCAACTGTGAAAACTTCAAAGGAGTCATCAAGAGCTAACTCCATAGGAGATATCTCATGAATATGTTTAGAAACTTCAAAATTTGCCTCTTCGATCACATCAATGCGAAAGCTATCACGACTATCCTTTGAATTCTTCATTGCTTCGAATAGATCAAAAGTAACTTCTTCATTTTGGACCCTTACTTTCATCAAACCGTCGTCAACGTCAATCATCATGCGTGCGGTTTTCATGAACGGTCGGCCAAGAATAAGCGGAGCATCGTCATCCTCTTCCATATCAATCACAATGAAATCAACCGGGAAGAAGAATTTGTCAACTTTGACCAATACATCTTGGGCTAACCCATGAGGATGGGTAGTCGACTTATCGGCCAATTGCAAAGTCACCCGGATGGCCTTCATTTCAATGTTGCCAAGCCTCTTCACAATAGACAATGGTATTAGATTAATGCTTGACCCCAAATCAATTAGTCCTTTTCCGACATAGAAATCACCAATTGTAACTGTCGCATTACGCGAAAAACCGGCGGGAAAACAAGAACAACAGAGCCGCCACCGTGCGTTATTTATCCCAAAAGAGGGAAAAGAAACGCTCAGAGTAAACCTGGAAAAAGCATGGTCTCGCGACCAAAGAGAATGGGACCGGGAGTCGGTTATGCGAAGGGAAGGTATTAGCACCCCTACGCATCCGTCGTACTCGACGGGATCCACGCACAATAGGAAGGAAAATGGTTGCTAAAACACTGCTCAAATAAACATCTACACAGGCTGAAAGAGACACAAGGAAACAAACAAGACTGAACTCGGCGGGATATCGCATCCTGGGCCTACTTAGTCTATCAGGCATAGACATCAGAGTCAAAGTAGTTCGGACAGGGGAAACGACACATGCTCGCTAGGATGTCGCATCCTATGCATATGTATCTCCTTTGGACGAAGGAGAATCAGAGCATTCGTAGCTCGGCTAACACGCACACAAACAAACACAGGCAATGGCAAACGTGGAGCCTGAATGCCAATCACTGGACTTACATCAGCATCCGAACCAAAACACACACAAGGAGGCAAACATGGAGCCTGAATGCCAATCACTGGGCTTACATCAGCATCCGAACCAAAACACACGCACACTGGAACCCAAATGCCACTCGATGGACTTACATCAGCTTCCAAGCACACAACAAGACACAGGATGTGGAATGCCAATCGCTGGGCTTACATCCACCTCCTAACACCCACACAGGAAGAAGAAGGGTCTCGATCGCAACTAGGGCAAGAGAAGGGGAAGGTCTCAATCGCAACGAGGGCGAGAGAAAAGAATTAGTGTTAGTTGTTAGTCAAACTCGACAAGACATCGCATCTCGTGCCTACGTATCTCATCTGGACATGAGAATCAGAGTTGTCGTAGTTCGGCTAAACTATTCCTGTTGGTTTGTGTTTTTTAGGTGGACAACGTCACTACGCAATCTACCGGATGCTCGACCTTTGGAGACTTACTCACCTGTAGTAGAAGGAGTTGACGTATCCTTAAGAGGGGATAATGTTTGTTTGTGTTTTAGGAAAGCTCAAGCAAGAAAGGAAGTCCTATATGAAGGAACCGTGCTACCTTAATTGACATGCAAACGAGACTACGCGGAGTCTAGCAAACCTAGGGGATACAATCACACCACACAAACATATACAGCATGAAATAAACACACCAACAAGGGGCTCAAACATCAAGGCTAGGCTTTAGTAGAGGGGTCATATCAACCTCAACAAACAAGCCTCTGTATCGGGGTAAGGTTAGCTCTTAACCTTGCCATTGAGGGGCTAAGGTGAAGCTGATGAAAGGTGAGTGAAGATGAGACTTCACAGCTCTTATCCCTGGTCAGGGAGAGCTTCAGAGAAAGGAGCGTGGGTTCAGAATATGGGAACCCTTCTACGCTCAAGACTCTGACACAACTGTACATTGTACAAGATCTTGGGTTTGTGTCCCAATGCATCAACACAGTGGTGTGAGCAGAGGGACGACTCAACAGAATAGTGGGAGATAGATTGCATATCTCTTTGATCCACCAATTGCCTCATTGAGGTCTTTACCTGCTTGGCACAAAAGTAAACAATCACAAACATCGCCTCTTAAGGAGGACTTCAGACAGGTGCCTGGCCAAGTAACAGGCCAGGTCTTCCAGACTACATGGAGACAAGAATGTTATACCTCAGTGCAAATTGCTTATCAAGCAAAGCAAAGCAATATTAGCAACTAATGTACCTGAAATCAATCAAATATCATCAGTATACCAATCACATAACTAAACAGCAAATGGTTCACAATTAACTATACACAGACAAACACAATCCAATGCACCAAAGAGCAAGCAACTCAAAAGCCAAACATCCTACAAAACAAAACATGTTAGTGTACAATGTCAAATGATATCTCAATCAAGAGTGAATCCACCTCCTTAAGGTATTTTGCCTCTTAACCTGAAAATCACATTCAAACATGAGATACAAGACCACTAGGACAAGCCTAGGGTCAAAAAGAAGGAAAAAATGTAAAACAGCAAGTGAATCATGATCAACATCAACATTAATCACATACAAAGAGAATCCCATTGGTCTCATGTCTAAACCATACACCAAATTAATTTCATGCACAATTTAAGTCAAGCTAGGCAATTATGAGTCATATAGGAGCAAACAGAAAGATTTCAATTAAACCCAAACCAAAACAGCTCAATAAATTCCACAAAACTTCCAGCCTAAACAGGACACATCCAATGAACTACATATCAATTTTCATGCCATTTGGACAACAGGAAGTAGGTCAATGAAAATCAAAAAGTCAGCAGACATTCAAACAAGTCAACACATGGTAACAAAATGAGCATTAACTTCAATCACATGCCAAACAGTGAAAACAATTAAGAAATTAATGGGACCAAAGCTAAAATACACCTAAACATGTTATGAATCACTCCATCAAATTTCACATTCATATGATATAGTATGAGCATTTCATGAGACATGGAAGTCAAGTAGTCAAGCAAAGACCAAACAATGCTAAACACCAATCAAAAATCTCAATTAAATGGAAAATGAATCAAAAATTCATACAAAAATTCATGGTGAAATTAGACATATACAAGACACAGCATGCAAAATTTGAGATCAATTGGAAAAGCCTAGGCATGTCAAATAAATCCATGAAATTGACCTAACCTAGTGTGACACAAATTGTCACACTCAAATTAATTAAATCATATCTACCAATCCAGAGATCCAAAAATCACAAATGATATACCAAAATCTCCAGAAATGTGTCAAGAATCATCATATGAAATTTCATTAATTTTGGATAAAGCATGAGTATTTGGTGATTAAAATGGTAAAACATGCAAATTTGTCACACATGATCAAGATTAATATACAAATCCAAAATTCTACCAGGCACAACTTACACTACTATGCCTAAAAAAAGCTAGAGAAAATTATGAATCTAACAAAAAAACTCCCACTAAATTTGGATGAAAAATGGATTTTATGTGATTTTTATAAGTTTTGTGGAATTATTGAAATATTTATTTCATGAATTAATGAAATCTGGTGGCAATTTCGTAATTACCGTGCCAGAGCCTAAAACGACGCCACTTCATTAAAAGCGCTGGCGCATGGTGATTGGTGAGAAGTGGAGGGAAACACGGATTTGAAAAGCAACGGCTGGAAACGGATCTAACGAAGTAAATTTCCAGATTTTCTCCTTCTTCATCGCGCATTCATCGTTCATCATGCTAGCTACGGTTACGAACTTTTTTTTAACGAAAATGGACGAGTGATATACGAATCTCTTCGTCTTTCAGTGTAGATTAACAATATGCAAACGAAATTTCCTAAAGATTATCACACGCGAAAATTCGATCGAAAGAAGTTTCGTCATGCAAACTTTGAATCAAGATATCTCTCTCAAATCTTAACGGATTTTGATTCTACAACTTGCAATGCATTCTACAATCAAAGATCTACAATATCCACATCACAATTTTGAAAATCGTTAGAGTCGAATTCCAACCTTAGTTCGAGTGCAGTTCCGGATTTGTGCTTGTTTTGCTTCAATTCACGAAAACAGGTGAAGTATGTTGATTAGGAAGATGATTGGTACAACTTTGGTAGCTCAACAATACTCCAGGTGCTCGAATTCTTGATTTGCCATTGATGAACGATCTTGGACAGTTGGAGTTTTTGATGGTTTTGAGCTCCAATTGATGCAAACAGCTCTTGATTAACACCTGCAAATGAGAACTACACCACGAATTTGCACGAAAATTGATGAATTATTGATGAATTTGGAAAAAAAGTGTGAGTTCAAAGTGAAAAAAAGTGAGAGAATTGAGAGAGTTTTTTGTGATTTTCTGTTTGGATCTTGAAAAATGATTAGTGCTTAAGCAATACAGTTACAATTATCTATTTATACCTCTCCCTAATCCAAAATTAATTAAGATTAAGCAAAATTGGAGAATTAGTGTTAATGTGCAATTTCACCACTTTTGGCCAAAATGCCCTTGGTTAATGCAGCTGATTTTCTGTCCAAATTTTGTTCAAACAAGTCACAAATGATATTTAGAAAGTGTTACAAAAAGCCTCATTTCAAAATTCCAAATATTTCTCAAATTGGACCATTTTGCCCTTGGATTTTAATTAGTGCACTTGAAAAATGGCCTTTTTGTGTGAATGCTTTTGGCAAAATGTGGTGATGGATTATGAAAGTACACATTAAATGTGATTTTCTCAAATAAAAACCATCCAATTTGGCCACTCCAGGTGAAAGTTATGGCACTTTGATTTCGGGCATTTTTGGAAAATGACTGGACCATATCTTGCTAACCACACAAGGGAATTTCAAGTTCTTGGACTTTTTGGAATGGTGAGATCAAGATATTCAACTTTCATGTTGGACAAAATTCCATTTGAAGCTTTTATGATGAAGTAATTTTGGGGAGAAAAACTTTCCACTTTGGACAGCTGAAATTACAGGTCACCTGCCATTTTAGGAAACTTCTTGTCTGACCTCCAAATCTTCAACCTTGGTCTTTGATATGTCAAATGAGACTTATATGGACATGAATGAGGCCTTTCAAACCATTTCCCACCTTTCAATCCATAAAATCAGGCACAGTTGACCACAGTTGACTTTCTAGGGTTTCTAGTTGACTGAACAATGACTGATGACTTCTGAGCATCCAATCTTTGGCCAAATCACTTCAAAATGATCCTTAGACCATATGAGCTTGATAAATCAACCCTAGGGCTTTGTCCCAATGAAAATAGCACTGCTTGCTTGATTGACTGATTCTCCTAACCAGTTTGACCTAATTTGTCAGTTGATCTTGCACTTGGGCCAATGGCTATGCAATGCTATGCAATGGCCTATGTTATGTTATGACCTATTATGAAAATGAATGTACAAAAGGTAGGGTGCAAATTTGACGTGCTACAGTAACCGGCAAAGTAACTCGTCCCGGGTCAACCTCTTTTCTCGAAAGCATTCGTTGAATGATTGCACTACAACTAGCATCTAGGACAATTGTCTCCGGTTCCGTGTACCTCCGCTTTTTAGTAAGTATGTCTTTCATGAATTTTGCATACTTAGGCATTTGCTCCAATGCTTCGGCAAACGGAATGTTCACTTGAAGTTGTTTGAATATATCCATGAACTGGGCGTAATGTCGTTCAATCTCCCTCTTAGATGGAGCATGTGGATACAGAAGGTTTTGGATTGGAGTAACGCCCACTACCTCTAGAATTCCTCTCTCTTTTCTTTTTTACTCCCTCCACCTTCACTTCATCACTCTTATTTTTTTCAACTTCCACACTTTCTTTATTTTCTACTTCACCATTTTTTTCATTCTTTTCAACTTCTTCCTCACTCCACTCCCCAACTTCAACATCAATGTTATCCTCTATTTTTTTCTCCTCATCTTTTTTCTCATCCTCTCTTTTTTCACTCTCATCTCTTTTTTTACTCTCACTAATCAACTCCCTTCCACTTCTCGTCGTTATCTCTTTACAATGCTCTTTTGGATTCGTTTGCGTGTTCGCCGAAAAAGATGGTCCGGGTTGTTGTTCCGCTAGTTGTTTAGCAAGTTGACCAACTTGAGTTTCGAGATTTTTAATTTCCGCATCGTTGCTCTTTTGATTAGCCATAGACAATTGCATAAATTATGTCAATGTTTCTTTTAACTTTGAAGTCACGACCGGCGGTTGTTGAGGTTGGTAAAGATTTTGACGGCTAGAAGTACCACCCCCATAACCTTGGTTATGGTAATAGTTAGCCCTTGGTTGGAACCCTTGATTCCCTTGAAAGTGTTGTTGTTGATTTTGAGGATGTTGTTGATACGGTTGTTGTTGTTGTTGCCTCGGTTGGTAGTCTCGTTGATTCGCCATGTAATTCACCTCTTCGAACCCGGGAGGTGGACAAAATCCGGTGTCATGATCACCCTTGCAAATCTCACAACAAGCTATTTGTTTAGCTTTTGAAGGCTTTCTTAACTCTTTTATTTGTTGGGTTAAGAGTTCAACTTGTTGTGAAATGAGTTTATTTTGGGCAAGAATAGCATCATTTGTCCCAAGTTCAAGCGCTCCCAGTTTCTTCAAAGTGTTGCCTTTACTTTGACTTTGGAGGTCATTTAGAGCCATACGGTTAATGATATCAGTAGCTTCGTCGATATTTTTAGACAACAAAGAACCACCCGAGGTAGCATCCAATAAAGTCTTGCAATTAGGTTGAAGGCCATTCTTGAAAATGTGGATTTGCGTCAATTCGTCAAAACCATGCCCTTTGCACTTTCGAAGCATAGATTTAAATCTTTCCCATGCCTCATTCAATGATTCGTTGGCTCCTTGCGAAAACACGGAGATAGCCGTTTTGGATTCCATGAACCGGTTGTGGGAGAAAAATCTTTCAATGAACTTCTCTTCCAACACGTTCCAATCCGTCATGACTGCAGGTGTTTGATCCAAGTACCAATCTTTTGCTTTGCCGAGCAAAGCATGAGGAAATAGTCTTTTGAACAACGGTAGCTCTTGAGCTTGATCAACTCCGGATGCCAATGCTATCTCGTAAAATTTGGTGAGAAAAGCAAAGGGGTCTTCATGGTCCATTCCGGTGAATGGACTTCCGTATAGCAAGTTAAGAGTTCCCGTCTTCATCTCGGCTTGCCTTCCCGCGTGGTTGGCAAACTGAGTTGTATTCCTCGGACTGTTGACACATGGTGTGGAAACGGGCGGTGGTGGTGGTGGATCCATGGTAGGTGTGAAAGGTGGTGGGTGTGTTGTAGAAGAGCCTTCTCCTTGTTCTTGTCGTTGTCTAGCTTATTGCATCCTTCGTCTCGTTCTGTTATTCAGTCTCCTTGCAGTTCTTTCGATCTCGGGTTCAAAAAGAAGTTGGTCCTCAAGAACCTCCCCTCGCATAAAACAAAAGCTGCACACTAAACCAAACAAATTAACAAGCACAAGTCAAAAATTCGGAAGTTAAAAATTCAGCAACTATTGCGATGCTCGCAATATCAATTCACAATCCCCGGCAACGGCGCCATTTTGTTGGTGTAAGGATAGAGTATCGGGATTTATTATCGTCTCCACAGGAATATGTGATATTGTCGTCGTTCAATCAGTTGTTAAGTTCTTAACTTATAGTAACAAGGGGGTTTTAGTTTTTGGTTACGGTAGCTTGCATAAAAAGTAAGAAATTACGGTAAAAGTTTTGGTTTTACGATTTGAGAAAGATTGTCAAAGTTAGGGTTCGACGATCACTTTGCATGCATATGTTCGATCAAACAAAACTCATAAACTCCATTAGATGATAAACCCATTCACAAAGTCCTCCCAATGTGTTTATTTCTAACACACATTGTGGTTTTTCCCATTTTGAACCATTGTTGATCTCTCACACAATCTATCAAAATGACAACTTTTAGGTTTAACTTTTTTAGTGAACAAACTCATTCATTACTATCTCTAGCTAAAGAACAAGGATGGATGAAAACCTAGGTCAAGAGTTGGAAAACACCTTTCAATCATAAACCAACACAAAGAGTTATCAATAAAACAAGGTTTTCACCATACATTCATCATCAAAGAGTTTATAAATGAAGATCAACCCATATACATACAAAGCTTATGATCATCTACATCTAACCTTGACAAAATGAAGGACTTAGCTACTCATTTTCATGGTAGCTTGAACAACAAGTTTCGGAAGAAGGTTGATCAACATCCGAGTCGAAGAATCGAGATTGGATGGGAATCCACCTTCTTTTTGTAAAATATTGTCAAGAGAAGAAGAAGAATGAGAAAAATGGGGTTTCTAGGGCACAAAAATCACCTCTAAGCCAAAAACAAGTAAAAAGATGATCCCAAGAAAAAATGAAGATCCTTTCCAAAAAGTAGCCCCTGCTACTTATAGTACTGGTATCTGATTTGTCATGCTCGCTAGGCGAGCAGAATGGTTCGCCTAGCGAGCCCCAAAATAAGTCACCAGAAGAGCCTGCGTCTAGAGGAGTCATCCCAGACAAGTTTGTATTGTTCGCTAGGCGAACAATCCTTCGCTAGGCGAAGCCTTCGCTTCTCTCATTCGCTCCAGCGAGTCTTGATGTTTTTGCTACTGGAATTGCTCGCTACCTGCTCGTTGGATGTTCGCCTAGCGAATACTTAGCTACTTCCCTCGCCACAGCGAGTTTTGATGGTTTTGCTACTGGAATTGCTCGCTGCTTGCTCGCTACATGCTCGCCTAGCGAGTGTTGATATTTTTTGGTTCTGTCCAAGTCTAGGAGTGTTCGTTGGCATCTCGCTGCATGCTCGCCTAGCGAGTACTTCGCTACCTCACTCGCCTAGCGAGCTTGCTAATGTTTGCTTTCTTTCTTGGTTCCTTTGCCATCTTTCATGTGCCATAGTTTCCTACTCTTTCATGCCTAATTCCTGCACAATAACACACAAATTAAAGGTACCAAGATCATTTCACATAGTATTGCAAATCAACAAAAGCAAGGGCGGTTTCGAACACTTTTTTCGACAAAAATGAGTGAAAGATGCCCATATTTGATAGCTCAAATAAGCAAACATGGGCATCTAACAATACGATGTGTGCCAAAAGGATAAACAAGTAAAAGAATAATTTTAATTTTAAAATGTTAATTCTACAAATATGCCTTTACAAATGTTGCATACAGATCTTTTTGGCCCATCCAGAACCATGAGTTTTGTAGGAATTACTATGGTCTTGTAGTTATGGATGACCACTCTCGCTTGTTTCGTTTCAAAGATCAACCCAGGTTATTCAGAATGAGAAAGGACTAAACATTACATCCATTTAAAGTGACCATGGCGGTGAGTTTCAAAATATGGATTTCGAGAACTATTATAACAAAAATGGAATTGAGCATATTTTTTATACTTCATAAACTCCCTGATAAAATTGGGTATCGGAACGGAAAAATCGATCTCATGAAGATCTATCAATGATGATGTTCCATGAGACGAACATTTCTAAGTACTTTTGGGTTGAAGTAGTAAGCATTTATTGCAAGGTGATGAATCATTTCTTAATAAGACCAATTCTAAACTAGACGCACATGAGTTATACAAAGGAAGTAAGTCTAATACTTCTCACGACCATGTGTTCATATGCAAATTTTTTATTCTCAATAACAAGAATGGTGATCTTAGAAAGTTTTACACTAAAGTTGATGAAGGTATATTTTAAATGTATTTTACTTATAATTAAGCTTTTAGAATTTTCAATAAATAACTCCTTATTGGTCAAAAAATACAGTTGCGCGTGTTACCCTGCAAGGGAATGGGCACTCAAAGGCCTTAATTAGTGTTATTACATTTGGATTCTCTTATTTATACATGAAAAATGGAAATTAAGATGTCACATAAGTTGTTGAGCACATCTTGGCTAATTTGGTTATGTGTTTGATTCTAGAGGTTATTACAAGAGTTGGTTCAGGTTTGTTCAGTTCAAGTTTTTGCTAAAGTTTCTTGAAAGAAATATTTGGTTGTATGCAACTTTTTGAGCAAGACGTCTAGAACGTGTTGCGTGACATATTGGTGTGTGTGCTACATAGATTGGGTTTTAATTCTCTTCATATTTATTGACGATAACTTAAGTCTTAATCCTTTCAAAAGTATGTTGAAGTTTCATTTAGAAAGAAACATTTTAATTTAAATTAGTTTGGTCAAATATTATATTAAATCATATGTTTATTTGGAGAAGATCTTAATTGAATAAGGTTTAACCAAGAGATATGTATTTTCATTTATTAAAAGATTTAGAGATGATTTATTTAAAGGAGATTTTTTTTCCTTTTATATGCAATAAAATATTTGATTGATTAGGTGATTTTTGATTTAAAGGAAACAAGATTGAATTTGATTTAATCAAGAGACTTATCTTTAATCATTTACTTGAAAATTTGGAATTGTGATTTATATCAAGTAAAGATTTTATTTGATTTGTTCAAGTTTCAAAACTATTTCACGTGGAAAGATGTCAAGTCAAATGTTCTACAATTTGTGAGACATCTTGTCTCAACCTAGTTTCTTAGAGAGAAAGATAAATTAAAATATATCTTTTCCTTTTAATATTTGTTTCATTTTCTATTATATCAGAGGTATAATTCTGTTTGCATGAGTTTGGATTTGAAAAAGATTTATTTTTAGCAAGATTGTATTTGAAGTGCTTATTTATTCAAGATCAATCAAGGATATCAATCATCATAATGAAGATTTGATTGATTTTGTGCATTTTGTGGAAGATATGATAAAATAATATGCAACAAGATTGATTTGGTTACAATCAAGAGATTCAAATTAATTTTAGAAGTGATCAATCAAGATTGACAATCAACATTATTGAAGATTGATCTCTTGTTATTTTTAAAAGATTAGTCATATTCAACATGATAGTCCTACAAGGATTTGGAGGTGAACTTAGTGCTTCTATATAAGGAGGCAATCTACTTTGTGAAGATTCATAACTTCATAGAAAATATCAACTCCATAGGAGAGATTTTTGTTGAGTCTTTTTGTTTTTAGTTTTGTGATGTTAAACTATATTCACTAGTGACATTCATATTCATATGAATAGAGTTTTATTTTGATTTTTAATTTTTTTCATCATTCTTATGCTTTTGTAATTGCTCAAGATTTCTATTAGGAAAAGAGGCATTCAACAAGGAGGGTTCAACTAAGATCAACTTGTACTTCTGACTATTAAGAGTGAATTCTCATTCATTGTGTTAATGCCCTCCTAAAGCAAGTGATATTTTCACCGAACTAGATTATCAGTTCTTATGTTATTTATATTTTTATTTTACTATGTCCGCTACGTAATTATATTGTCATACACATTGTGTCAGATATTGTGTTGTCATCTTTCCATTTATAGAACAAAATTTCAATTGGCATCAGAGAAGACACACTGTTCTATTTGGGTGTGTTACATGGTTCTTATTCTATTCAAGATAAATAATGCGGTTTCCTTCATGGTGAGTGTAAGAACCAAGTAAATTATGCATGATGATGGGAAATCTAGTGATGGAGATATCTCAAATGAATATGTTGTTGAAGCCTTCAGGCAGTTGTATCTTAATTGGAAAGAAGGATGCACATCTAGTTACAAACGAGGAGTTTAAATCACTAGTCTATTTTAAGACAAGAGAAGGAAAATATGATGAATGTTGTTGAAGCCTTCAGGAAGCTGTATCTTAATTAGAAATAAGAATGGATATTTAGTGATAAATGAAGAGTTAAAACCAGTGTTATACTTCAAGACAAGGAAAATCTCGTTGACCGCTTGAAATTAAAACTTTAAGGTATGACAAAATATATTTGTATGTTAAATCATGGTTCTGAAACTCTTCATGAAATTTTAGAGTTTGGCAAGAGTTCTAGAGACTTGAAAGGAATTGGTTTTGACTATGGCTCCTTGAATTCTAAACCCATGTGTGTTCCTCATGTCAAGAAGACTAAGTTCAATATGTCAAACAACATGTAGCAACATCATGTTCAAAATCATGCATACTGCTAAAGATCTTGGGTGTGTCACTACTATGGCCGACGAGGTCACATAAGGCCTTTTTGCTACAAACTGTATGGTAGACCTTACTACCATTATAGATACAATTCCTCCAGGAAAACCTCAAAAATTGGTTCTCAACAAATGTGGAAAGTTAAAGAAGCAACTACAAGTCATATTGCTCACATGTCTCTAAGAGCTTCATATCAAGAATATTGGTGTTTTGACAGTGGCTATTCGAGACATATTATTGGAGAAAAAAACTATTTGAAAGACTTAAAACCTTACTCAAATAGTTATGTTACTTTTGGTGATGGTGATAAAGGAAAGATCATTGGAAAATGGAAAATAGATCATTCATGCCTTCCTATCCTAGATCATGTTCTTCTTATTGAATGTGCCACCGCAAATCTCATTAGTACCAATCAACTATGTGATCAAGATATTTGTGTAAACTACAATCATTCTGAATTTGTGGTCTTAAACATACATTTGTAATAAATAATGAAGGGTACTAAATCATCAGATAATTGTTATATGTGGTGTTCAAAATCAAAGGATTAGCCTTAAGCGTTCATGATATCTAAAAAGAGTAAACACATTGCTAAGAGAAAGAAATTCATAAAGAGGAAGATGATTGTTGGTAACATTGTAGTGCATAATGTTGAAGATCATGCTACTTACATCATGGATGACATTGATACATAAACTAAGTTGTGGTATAGAAAAGTTAGTCACTTGAACCTCATAAGTATGAGAAAGATTTCCTCGGAAAAGGCTATCAAAATAGATCAAGGTAAATTTTATGATGAGAGTCAAGTGTGGAAGCAAACTAAGATGTCATATAAGAAGTTTTAACATGTTACTCATGTTCTTGAATTACTTCACATGGATCTTATTAGGATCATACAATATGAGAATCTTGGAGAAAATAGATATGTGTGTGTCTATTATGATGACTACTCCAAAATTCAGTTTATTCATGAGAAGCCTCATACCTCTATTGATTTTGACGCTTTTTCCATCACTTACAATGTGAAAAAGAAGAAGACATTGCTCATGATTTTTGTACTCCCATTTATCCCCAACGAATTGGGATTGTAGAAATTAAGAATCATACTTTGTATGACATGGAGAAAGTAAAGCACTACGCCATATAACTGCATATTGGTTTTCCTTCTATAACTTTTGGGTTTGTGATTAATCAAAAATATGAAAATGTGTTTGCTGAAGATGAAATTTGTGTTCTATTATTCCTTTGAATTTCAATTAAAAAATATGTTTCGGGAAACATGTCTCAGATACTGTTCTTCACAATACTTCACATTCTGATGAGCCTGATTTAGCCTCTAGTGAAGATATTCTTGAAGTATATATGAGAATGTTAGAAGATATTCTTAAACTTATTGAAGTCCTGATGGTTCTTTAACACCATTGAAAATTGGAGTAGTAAAAGCGAGGACAAACGCCTAACCATTATATATCTTTGTGTATCTTTTCTCTCTTCCCTTACCTCCTTTAATTTTATAGCATTCATTATTATTTATTTTGTGTGAGTGCAATATTGCATCATTTGTATGTCATTTAGGTTAGATCCTTCTTATAGCGATTTAATGTCTAAGCTTAGGTCTGTGATGCATCAATCTTATTGGATTATCATAAGTCCAATTATGTCTTGAGTGAACATCTATGTAAAGTGTTTTTAAGTCTCTTTATTTAAAGAAACTTTTTTTGTCTAGTAATTGACTCTCATTAGAAGTAATCAAGTCCTTAGTGATATCTTGTAATATTTCACTTAATTTAATTATTTGAGATGCTTTCAAGCTCTCTTAGTGTTATGTTTTTCTTCTGCATTTCTTAAAATATGTGATTTTGTTTATTGGACCTAAAATGTTTATGAAATTTCCTTTTAGGGGATAGGTATATTCAACCCCCTTCTAGACCTCTTTATGTCCATATTCTCACCCAACATAATTTTACCACCCTAAGATCCATCAACTTGAAGGGGTCCAACAACAACAACAAGCTTATGACCACCTTCAAAGGCTTGAAGAGTATGCACTTAGCATGACAAGTTGGGTAAATGAAATTATACCCAAATTTCATGTTGAACTACCAATATTTGGACCGAGTTACCATACATTCTATGATGAGCACATAGATCATATGTCATTCTATAACTTGTAGGAAAGTTTCACCACTTCTGTATATATGGAAACTTACTTCTCTGAGCAAGATCAAGCCTTAGCTAACATGAGAGCTAAGATTAGGACTACTTGGTCAAGACAAAATCAACACTTTCAAGATGGCATGAATGATTTGAACAACTTCTTCGACTCTGGCAATCTATGATTTAAGATTTTTTCAGTTTTCATTTTTATTTAAGTTTAATTCCTTTTTGTATTATGCTCCAAGGAGGAGTACTAGCTAGTTGTCTTGAAATGATCTTCCCCATGTTGTACTACTTCTCTTTGTTTGGATTTAATGAACATGTTTGCTTTTGTTTTTTATTTCAGTTTTAAGTTGCTATCTTACTAGTGCCAATGCGAAAAGAAAATAAAAAGTCATAAGAAAATGAATTAACAAAAGTTATCAGCGTGAAAGTTTCCTTGTAAATTGAAGGTTTATGAATAAAATGAAGCTAACTACTTATACTTAATCTCCAAATACTTCAACTAGTAAGGTTTGAGAAAAATGTTCCCACTATTCACTTTTCATTCTTATAAGAGTATACGTACATTAGTTATTTTCAAGAATTTTCATTGTTTTTATTTGAGTCTATTGGTCTAATAAATACACATATAGGCAATTATTTATGAAAACTTTGTGCATTTTTAAGTCACCTTATTGTAATATCATTATACCCCTTGCTAACCACTTTGAGCCTTATCCATTCTTTCAGTGACATAGCTTGTTATATAGTTATTTGACTTGAAATATTAAATCTTTCCATCCTCTTTGGAGTTAGATAAAAAAAATATTTTCCTTGTCTGATGCAAAAGAATAAGTTGGGGATTGCTATTTGAAGTTAGCAACGTTTAAGTTTGGGGTTAGGATGCGAGAGAAATTAGTCCAAAAACAGAAAAAGAAAAAGAAAAACGACTTCTTAAAAAAATTGAGGAAAAGAAAGAATGATAAATAGTACCAACAAAGTTAATTCTCTTGTACCAATTGTAAAGAATGATAAGGAAGGAACCAGGTAACATAAGAAAGACTATGTACCTAACTACAAAGGTTTAAGCCTACTATCGCAAATTATCCTACCTTGACATAAGCCACATTACAATCTTGGAAATACCTCAAAAGTGTGTGTTTAAGTATGACTTTGATTTGCTTGGTTAGAAACTTTACAAACTTATTGTTAAATGCGTTTGTACGTTGATTGTGTTGCCACCTTGTCAAAATTGAGTGAATATATGTGAGATGAGAGACAAATTAAATACTTGTGTATTTGAAATAACTTTTCCGAGTTAATTGGTATGAAGCAGGGAACATAAGTGTTGATTAGAAAAATCAAGGTGGAGTTCATTGGTAAGGGTAAGCATTTTAATTATGATGAAACATTTAATGTGCAGACAGGTTACTTGAGGGAAAGCAAAAGAGTAAATTTGAGGAGTGATGACACTATGTTATTACATAAAATTAGCGATTAATTTTGACAAAATTAGTTGAATAATGAGAAAAGGCCATGCAAAGATGTGACAGAGTTGAACAAAGTTGCAAAAGAGTGGGAAATATGGGCTTAGTGAAAATTTGAATAAAAAGAAATAAAATAAGTATGTTTGCTTATGGAATTCTCGTATCTGTGATGCTGACATCATAGGAGCGATGAATTTCATATCGCGGTTGCAGTGAGAACCAATGTGGGCGCGATGAGCGGAAAGTCTGATGTGTTTTATAGCTTTTAAAGGATAATTTGGAGAATTTTTCAAGGGGTTCTGAAAATTTTGGCCAAGAGATTTTGGAGCATGATTTTGAGAGAATTGAAGTCATAGGAGATCTTATATTCCATAGATTTTGATGGATAATTCTAATCAACTCATGTTAATTATAAAATTCTCTTTGAGTAGCTAAGTTATTCTAGATTAGGTCTTTTAAGATGAACTTTTTTTGTTCTTTGTTGGATCATATGACTGTTTGAGATTAATTGATTACTTTTATGTTATTATCTATATTTAATTGTTCTTGATCTTAATGTTATTTGTGTGTTGACCAGCACGCAAATTGATATCAAATGTGTAGGGATTTGTGATTGTAATTATACTGATCTGATTTAGGGAGTTATTCAACTTAGAAATTAACTAGGAATAGGTAATTATAAGTTGTGGCTTTTGAATTAATAAACCTAGAACTCCTAGTTTAACTCTGAATTTGTCTAATGAATTAGGGAGTTATTGTATAAATTAGTGACTTGTAAACCAATGATTTGGGTGCAGTGGTCTTATTAATTCATTGTAAGATAATAGCATAAGTGTAAATCGATTAATACACAGTTCATTAACGGGTATGATTAGAGGATTCAAAATAAAAGATCTAATCGCCTTTCATTATCAAATTTTATTTCAGAAAAAATTTCATAATTTTTCGTAACTAAATTATTATTGAAACCTCCCTTTGTATATAATTTTTATTCGCATTATAATTATTTGCTTATATTCACAGTCCCTGTGGAGATGAAATTCATAACGATAAAATTTACCCCTAGCAAGCATTCTTATTGTTAAAACTGTAATATCAACTTTACTTTCTGTTATTTATTTTTATATTATTTAGTTTCACACATAACAATCAATATATAACCCATTCTTTACTTAAAATATTAAAAATTGTTGAATGGTCTTTGAAACCACCCGTCTATGTGGATAAGACAAGTGTAAAACTTACTTTTGTTGCAAACGCGACATTGTGTTGCTATGATATCTCATGTCTATTTACGTATACTTGTTGCATTTGGCATGTATATCTTCATATGTGTTAAATATACACTCATATGTTATATATCCTTCTCAACTGCTTAGCTCATTTGTTTATGTAGATTATCATTAGTGGTATTGGTTTTTTTCCGCTTAGGCTCATTAGTGTCTATCTCTTTTTGATCTGTCAAACTGGAAGAAGTCGCAATGCGAGTCTAGATTTGATTTATGCATTTTATGTTGTTCGTGCTTTTGTATTGTGTTTTAGTGGGAGCACAAGGAAAGCATTGATCACACTTTGCTTCTGCTTAAAGTCGACAAAATCCAATTGCAAGCTTTCCAAGTATCAAAAAACGGAAATTGAAATTGTATGTTGCATATATCTACCTTATGGGTTAAATGTTTTGATTGCTTAACCTTTTAAGATTTTGGATTTATGTATACATTTATTGAGTCTCCTCACAAAATGCACATTTATGGGTTGATTTTTAAATTCGTTTTAAGCATGCATAAATCAGTGTATGTGTTTATAGTTTAAGCAACATGTTTCTAGTTATTTTATATGGTTTTTGGATCAAGAACTATATTTGAGAATGGTTCAAGTCATAATATTATTATAATATGAAAAACTCTTTAAATTTTGGAAGAAAAAAAACTAATATTCTAATGGTGTGATTTGAAACACACTATTACGTGACTCGAACCAAGATTCAAGGGACCTCAAGAACTTTTTTCAGAATTCCATGACTCGAATCACAAGCATCCTTAATTTAATCACAACACTTTGATTTGAAACACAAGTTTGCTTGAATATAATCAAATTGAATGAAAAATACCTTGATTTTTCCACCGTAACTCTGACTAGAATCACTCTTTTCATGACCCAAATAATGTGACCCGAATCACAAAAATGGGTTCTCATATTTTTTTGCTTCTTGATTTAAATCACTTAATTTTCTGACTCGAATAACACATTTTGCTTATGACTCGAATCACACATTTTGCTTATGACTCGAATCATACACCATTTTCACTCATTTTTGTGCTTGATCTCCAACACATATAAAAAAAAATTCACTCCAAACTGTAGCGGGGTATTCGTTACCATTAGAGATATTGACTAAATCCAAGGTAAACCATACAAGTCGAGTCGCCACCGCACTTCTATTTATCCAAAGGAATGGTTAGAAAACGAACAAAAACCTAAAAGTTTTATCGAATAAAAAACTAGTAAAAATGTCAGAGATCGGGGTAAGGGGGTTGGTTATGCAATGGGAAGGTTTTAAGCACCCAAAACATCCTAGGTACTCCTAGGGAGCCCTTTTCACATTTTGTTGTAAGGTTGGTATTTTGTGAAAACTTGTTTGTGCAAACATGATTGAAGAGATGAGAAGAGAATATACAAGTTAATTATAATTTGTGTTTGGATGGATAAACCCATTGCCTACGTACCATCTTAAAAAAGATTAGGATCAAAACCTCGTAGTTCGGGGTAAAAATTTCTAAACAAGTGGGTGAATTGATTGGTCCAAAAGCCTTAAGGTCTTTTGTTATCCAAGGGAGAAAACTCAACCTAAAACCACAAATCCACCATGTGAGGATAACTTCAACATGCTAGTGAGGGGTTAACCCTATAATAAACATGGAATACTCATTGTCCATCACTAAGGATATAGGTGAGTATTACATTTACCTCAAGGATAACTCAAACCTAATGGCTAAAGGTTATGAAAAAGTTTTGATTAAAAAAGTGGCCATTGAAACCACAAAAGTATTTCAATGAGTTATATTTACCAATGAAAGTATTTACAAAGTATGGTCAAAGTTGACTTTAAGATTCAATTCAAAATAAGTGTTATGAAAAGAAAGTTTGAAAATCAAAAGCATAAGGCTTAGGTTTCTAATGTTTAAAAGCAAGTGTTAAATGTTTTCACAAAAGCTTTGGCTTGGGTTAGAGTGGAGGGAAGAAGAAAAATGGTTAAGGTCCTAATCATACAAGAGATGAAGGATAAGAAACAAGACCACAAACGGAGTTCCTCTCTTGAGATCATATTCATGATCCAAGTAGCTCACATCCTTTGGAATATGCAAGTAAAATAAGTGTAAGCTCAAGCAATCAACACAATCAAACAAGCTCTTAGAAGATCCCCAATGTCTCTTGTATCTTTCACTTTGGATGAACATGGCAATGATTCTTCAATTTGGCTCACATAGGGTTCCCTAGCACAAAAGCACGCACATCAAAGAGTTCTATGAAGCAAAACAAGAATGGACAAGAGTGAATTTAGAGAGTTGGTCCTTCTAATCCATCTTCAACATTAAGGTCCTTTTACTCCAATTTTGCATAGGGAATGATGTCCTAGAAACTAAGTCCATTTGTCCATTTTTTTGCATTTGGTCCACAACAATCAAAACAAAACACAAGCACAATAATATATACACAATTATGTGCTCAAGTGAGCAAAAGGCAAATTGCATTAACATAAACATGTGCTCAAATGAGCAAAGGAAAAAGCAAATGAATAATATGTACAAGAATAGTAAATTGCATAAATGTAAAGAGCAAAAATTAAATGTTAATGGTTAATGGTTAGTGTTAGAGTTAGTGTGCCCTAAGGCAATTTAGCGCTATGTTAAACAATCGTAATTGGACTTATGAAGAAGTCACAACTATCTGAGGCCGGTCAATAATAATGTAGGCAACAACACAAGTTAGAGGTCTTGATTAGTGAATCAAACTCCAACAACTTGCCATGCCAAAAAAAGGAGATGAGAAATGATCTTGTATTGATTTAGGTTCTTTGTATGATTTAGGAAGCAACCTATCCTTAATGCAAATCCATTCACTTGATCCATGATCAAGATGAATTAGATTTGAATCAAGGAAGATTAAACCTCCATGTATCAATGCTAACCACCAATCCTTAACTCATTGATCAAAAAAGAAAAAAGAAGAAGAAGACGAAGAAAAAGAAAAAGAAGAATTAAAGTGCATTAATAGAAATGGAATGAGATAATCAACAAGCATTGACCAATGATAGAGAAGATTAAGGTCAAACAATATAAAACAGAAGCAAAATGAAGATTAGAAGTCAAGAAGCACATAAAATATTTTTGGTATTTTTTAATATTAAAATAAAACTTGAATTAAAATGATAAAGAAAGGTCAAACTTCAAACTTACTTCAAATCAACTTTGAAAAGTCCAAGTAAATTATCCCAAGTTCAACAAGGTCAAACAAAGTTTGACAAAAAATTTCAGCGTTTTTAGAAGTCAGAAACTATTTTAAATCAATTAAAATGCATAAAAAATAACCTAATTGAACTAAAATCTCAAATAAATCTCAAATCAATTAATAAACTGATGAGAATATTTTTCATAGATCTATCATCATTCAAAGAGGTTGGAAAAATATTTTTGTATTTTTTGGATATCAAAAACTATTTTAAATGAATTAAAAATAAGCAGAAAAGAGAAAATTACTAAAAAATATCAAATGATAAAATAAAAAATATTAAAAATCATTTTTAGAAATGGAATTAAAAGAAATAAAAGAATTAGAATAAGAAAATAGAAGAATAAGGAAATGCGTGGGCCGTCTGATGATGATTTATTAATTGACGTGGATTATCACACGGCTAAGAAACGCGTGTTCACCATATGCGCCAGTCAATTGTGATACACCAAGCCTAATAAAAAGTTATAACAATGGACACGTGAGATTGCATCTGAAAAAATGAATGGACGATCCAGATCAAATCTGGAGACCAGACGGTGGCCAACGCCACCGTCTTCTCCGGCCAAGCTCCGCCCAAGTCCAAAATTACAGAGATTAAAATGGTAACCAAAAGACACGATCCAGGCATCAATCGAGAGATGGAGTGATGTACATCACCCCTGTACCACTCAAATCCATTCTAGATCTCTATATTGAGAGAAATCAGAAGTGGAAGATCTGTGGTGTTCATATGAACTTCATGATTTTTGAAAATTGAAAGCACAACAATGTTGCCTCTATGCAGAAGACTTCAGATCACACAAATACAATGAGAAATAAGCACTATGCAAGCTAATTCAAAGAAAATAACAGTTGAGGTAAACCTCTAATTTGCAGTGCTTTTAGTCACAATTCTTGGATGATATTGCTTATAGTCCACACTATAGATCAAGGAGAAGAAGGTTTAGGAACTTTAAGATCTGAAAATTGATCAATGAAACCAAAGTTCAGATCTGAAAATTTTGAAGAAAAGTGAGTTAGTTCCTTTAGTGATGGTTGTGATTTCATTTTAGCAGCAATTGGGGCGCCTTTAGGTTGAAGAATTATGAAGTTATGGCATTGTATTTATAGGCAAGGCAATGCTGAATGCATGATTTCAAATTTGCATGAATGGAAAGGGCCTCTATGCATGGGCCTGTACAGGTGCATGGAGGGCCCAATTCCAACTGGAGTTGAAAGCTGATGCATGATGAAAGTAAATTGGAAGTGCAAATTGGATGGTAGTAGCTCATGCAATGCAAATTAAATGATTTTCCAAAATTGCACTATTATGTTCAAACTTTCGAAAATGCTATGCCAAAAATGGAAACACCACCTTATGAGTAATGGTTGGAAAGCTTATTGCATAAGGATCATTTGTTATGTTGATCAAAACTCCATTTGGGCCTTGGAAATTGATGAAAATTGGCCATGAAGTGTAGGGTGCAAAACATGCATATGTGAGATTTTCAAAATTGGCCAAAGTTCTAGCCCTTCTGTCTCAGTGATGCAAGCTCAAAATGATAAAATCTTCAACATTAAAGTTGTATATCTTTTCAAGGAAATCAATTTGGACTTAAATTTTGCATCATTTGGATTTTTGATGAAGAAGTTATGGGCACTTGAAGTTGGACTTTTTCATATTTCAATGCATTTGGTCCAAACTGACCTATAATGTTTTGCATTATCACATGTATTTATTTTGAGATTTTGAAATTTTTCTCAACATAAAATGTGAAGTAGACATCGTAAGCTTTCCAATGCATTTGATCCCACCTAAAAAGCATGAAAAATGAAAGAGTTATGTCCTTGGGAAATTGACCTAAAATTAGGGTTTCAATCAAAATGACCTATAATGTCTTGGAATGGATAATGACCTTCCAAGCTTCAAAACAATTTTGGATGAACATGAAAGTTGTTCATATGGTTCTTAAGAACATATTTTCTCTTGGGGTCATCTCCATTTGACAAACACATAAAACGTTAGGTCTCAGTGTATTTCAAAATAGTCAGATGAATTGACTGATCAACTTCTCAAGTCCAAACCTCATATCTTGATGAATTGATGATTGAGGACACTCAAATAAGTTCAAATATACATGAAATGATGAATTAAGGAACTTTCCCTGATTGTATTTGACCATGGGTTGAGGTTGCTTCATGAGCAAGGCATAGTTGATGAACAAATTTATTAGGGTTTCCTTGGGAAACAAGCCTCAAACCCTTTGATTTGCTTTGATCAAAATGATGAATTGAGATGCTTGGGAGGCATATTTGATGGATGAGAGCTTTCGGAACCATTGCCATGCTTGCTTTCATCTTCTCTTGGCTATATCAATGCACATAGGATCTCCTAGAAGCTTTAGACCTTGTGACTGCTCAAGCTACAAACAAGAGATGTTAGTGACATATTTTTGTGCTTTTGGTTAGTAAATAAAATGAGAAGAGAAATAATATACAATTCAAACATGCTTGGTGATATCAAACCAACTCACAAGAGATCCCACCCAAAGGTAAAGAAGCCAAGATGCTTATGATCCTTGAGGCAATGCAAATGCAATGTTATGATGCCATGAGAGATCTTAGGGTCAAAATTAGGGTCTTACACAAACCTTTCAAAATGTTGGGTAAATATACACTTCCACTATTGATTTAAAAATTCATAACACATTAGTTCTTTCATTTTCAAAAGAAATTTGAATATGTTTTGAGTGTCTTGCAAACAACTTCTTTCATCTTCTACCTCATTCTTTTTCCATTTTAATGTGGATCTAAATCTCATCTTTGGATATTTGTGATTGTTTAGGAGATTATGTTATTTTGTTTAACGTTTTTTGATGAGGTTTTTGAGATTTCAGAGGTTTTCAAGGTGTGTGTGGTGGTGACTAGTTTTGACAAGTCTAGCGAAAAGAAGGAGGTTCTTATTTCCATAATTACTTTGGGAGTGGTGTGTGGAAGCCTAAAAACAAACTGAGAGTTCTTCTCAATCTTAGGACAAACCAATGCTTAAGATACCGATAGGATCGAGGAAACATCACTAAGAACGAACACTTTGGAGTAGAATTGTTGGGGCTAGGAGATTCAAGATGATTTTGAGTAAAGATTTCACGAGGAGTGTGTTATGATATTGTATACAAGTCATGAGGGTTCTGATCTAAGATTTTTATATTTTCAGTATTATTTGGATATTGTGATTGTATTAAATATCATGTAATTTCTTACAAACTATAGTGGAAAATCAATATTTTCAATGGGAAATCATTAAAGAGCGGAGTAGGCTTAGCAAGGATGATAGTTAAACCACTATAAATTTGGCGTTCATTTTCTCTCTCTCTCTCTCTCTCTCTCTCTCTCTCTCTCTCTCTCTCTCTCTCTCTCTCTCTCTCTCTCTCTCTCTCTCTCTCTCTCTCTCTCTCTCTCTCTCAATTTTGTAGAATTGCATATTTAATTTTCTTTTATCGCTTTCCTAGAACCGTAGGTTGTTAGCTTATTGCCTTGGCAGCAGTTTATCAATTAAGCATAGGTTTTGTAAGATTGACACTATGAATTATCATATTGTTGATTAAGGCTGAAAATTATGTTAATGTCTGTATTGATTATACAATTACATGTCTTGTGTAAATTTGATGTTAATTCAATACAACACTTTGATTCGTTTTGGATATCTATTTGATTCAATATATTTTATATTGTGCATCGATTAAGATATATTGTGTATATACCATATAATAAGCATAATCAATTTTTTTACGCATTTTACTTCCGCTTCACAAACAGTTTTAAAATTTTGATAATTTTCCAAACTAAACAAATTTTCAAATCGATCAAATTTATTTGCGAGGTTTATTCATCCCCTCTAGACCGTTATCGTATTCTTATCTTTGGAGTTCAATCTACATGCTTCAAAATAAATATCAATGCAGCAAGGCAATGTAAATAATTATTAAAACTCATAAAAATTATCTTAAACAAAACATAATATTTGAATGTCAAATAATCTCTTAGAGTGAAACTAAAGGATAATCAACTCATATATATATATATATATATATATATATATATATATATATATATATATATATATATATATATATATATATATATATATATATATATATATATATATATATATATATATATATATATATATGGGAATAAAGTATGGAATGCTTAAGCTTTGAGGCAGGGTAGCATCTAGCTTCTCCCATTTATAAGTCGGAATCATATACCAATAAAAGAGTAAATAAAATTATTCAAAAATTCCTCACTATTCTCAATGCTCAAGGTATTTGCATGTGGTTTGTAGTAATATGATTGTAGCAACGCAAAAAATGGCAACGGGCGTTCGCACGCTCGAGACAATAACAAAGTTGCCACCAAACTTTATTTATTTCAAAAGAAAAGCTAAATATTGATAAATCCATTAAGAGAAAAATAAAATGGTTGACGCAACTAAATTTGAATTTGGGAGTCGGTTATACGATGGGAAGGTATTAGCCCCTCTCGCATCCGTTGTACTCAATGAAAACTATTTAGTTATATTTACGAATAGAATGGTAGCGTATGTTATTTGTTTTATTCTAGTTATGAAAAAAGTTTAAAAGGGAAAAGAAAATGGCACAAAAAAGGTTTTTTTATTAGGGTGCTTGACAAGATTGTGAGTCTTGCTCCTACATATCCTCAGGTGCGATGAGGAATTCAAAGATATGTAGTCTTGGACAAGAAAATTATTTTTTTGGATTTTTTATTATAGTTCTTGACAAGACGTTGAGTCTTGCTCCTATTTTTTTTAATTTGTATTAACCTAGGTTACATGTACCAACTGAGAGGTGATATATTGTGTCAATATTTATTAATTAATTTTTCAAAAAATTCTTTTTTTTAGGAACTCATATACCTCGGTTTTGCTTAAAAATCGACATGAAATATATTTTAATTGATTTTCCAGAATATGACGCTACAACGTTTTTTTTTTTTTTTTTTTTTATATAATGAATACACGTCGATTTTCCATAAAAACTGAAATGAGAATGTTTTGCATGAAATAATTCAAAGAACTAATCTCTAACTTTTTATTTACCTATCAATGCTCTAACTTCATCGTCATTTTCTACGTAGAAACCCTACGCGATTTCATTGTCACTCTCTCATCAAAACTCTTCCAACTATTGGCGATTTTCATTGTCACTCTCATCAAACACGAACATCATCTATATTTCCAACCTTAACTGAATCTTTGTCATCACGTTTTAGGTACTTCTTTATCGCATTTTTGTTTATATTACTGAAATGGTTTTACTTTATATCATTGAAATGATTTTAGTTCATATTAACGAGAACATCATCTATATTCCCATACAACATAACTGAAATGGTTTTAGTTCATATCACTTAAATAGTTTCTCTTAATCATTATTTTTTCCATTTTAATTATATCTCATCAGTTATGGCCGCACTACGTTTGTTTTTTACTGAAATGGTGTATCTATTATTCTTCTTTATTTAGATAGTCATGGCCGATTCGACAAACAACTCCCATACAACATCGACGATGCACCCGAAAGATGTTAGTGTCTCTATGAATTCAACCTCCATGACTCATACAACTACCTCTACAAATACAAAACGTAAAAGAAAATCTAAAGGTGCCACGATGTATACCAAGGTGAAAAAATCCCACGAAAACGGTGTTCGCTTCTCGGTTAGAGTTGATGTTGCAACCGGCAAGGCTTATGGTAAACATGTTTAGGATTTTAGAGCTTAGTGTAGCATTACAAGGTAGAAGTAAAGTGAGTATTTTGTTGGATAGTTGACATGACATTGACGATGATTTGAAATACAGCTTATGGACCGATATTACAGTATTTATATTGAACTTTATGATTTGTTTTACAAATATGTATGATCATTTATTTTATTTTGTTTAATACTGATAACAACTTTATTGTGTAAACATATGAAGTTTTTAATGTTAGTATGTATGATAGTAAGGTGAAAAAGAAAGTGCTTACATATGTTGGTGAGCGTTATGGGGGCTTTAAGACACAACTCACTGATGTTTATATTACTCATCCAAAAGCTAAAAGTAAATAAAAGCATCCATACGTGATGTATTCATTTATTGATCAAGATGTTTGGGAGGAATTTATAAAGTCTTGCACCACTCTCGACTTCTTGTCTAAGAGCAAAAAAGGAAAGCTTAATAGATCTAGAAATATCTATCCACATAGATTGTCTCGTGGAGGATATGATAAATTTGAAAAGAAGCTGATTGAATAAAAAAGAAAATAAAGGGAACAAGAGAGGGATGATTTTATAAGCCTTGATCTCACTTCATCTCCATCATCACGCCATGAGAAATGGAAGAGGACACGTCAAAGAAAAGGCGGTGAGTTTACATCAGATGTTACATGCGTAGTGGCTGAAAAGATTGTAAGTAGATTCTTTTTTCAACAATATCATTTATTTTGGTTAAATCAACTTGGTAAAGATGAAATTTTATATATGTTATAGGATTTATTGGTTGAATAATCCAAAGCTGCCCTCTTCGTTCTAAAAGATCGTCATGACATCTTGGTTGAAGCGATTAGAACTGAGGAGCATCTTGGGCGTGTTCGTGGTCTTGGAAGAGGCATTAGCTTCAAGAATTTTATGGACAATCTCGATCAACTAGATAAGTACGCAGTAAGGAAGAGATTGAAGAAATATTTCTTGTTAAGTTGGTAGAGGAAATGGAGAAGTGGAATCAGGAGGAATGTCGGAGGGTGCAGATAGAGGAGCGAGGGAGGGTGTTGCAGGAGGAGACTGAGAGGTTGTTGCAGCATGTACGAGAGCCGATCCAGAAGGAGCAAGACGAGTGAGAGAGGTTGAATGAGATGGAGCGAAAGAAGGCGAATTGTGATGAGTATGAGAGGATATTTGTGAAATGTATCAGTGATGTGCTTGAGGTATAAGTATAAGTTAAAAAAATTGTGTTTTATGTTATTGTTATTATTGTTTGCGTTTTGATTTTTATATTGTATTTCTGTTGTTTTATGATGCATAGATTGAGTTCATTATATTTACTCAACCAAACAAATTCAAATCAGTTGGACATTCAAGAGAAAGTAATGGATGGTACAAGCACAAAAGAAAATTGTTCTGCCCACCAGGACAATATTGAAATCACACCACAATAAGTAGATAACATTTATAGACTAAAAATGATAGTAGAGAGTCTTCTAGATATCTGCGAGAATATTCAATTAAGTCATATTCCAGATTTGTATTACATACTTCCTAAGTCTACTATTAAAGAATTTTTTAAGTGGGATGAATGCCTATACGTTACCATATTACAATTGTGGTGCTTGTAAGTATAATTTTTATGTTGATCATTTCTATTTATATTCATGCGTTCTCATACTTTAACAATAAACATTTTACTCTTGCACGTACTTTCACGACATGTGTGTTGAAAGGGATTTAAGAAATTATTTTTTCTTAGATCCAAATAACATTAGCATTCATGGTGGTATGGTAGCAAACAATATCAATGTTTACTTCAAAAACAGGTTGTTAGAAGAGAACAAAGAATGTTATTTTGCCCTATTTTACCATGTGTAAGCATATATTAATTTGTGTTTTCATGTGTAAAACTCTAACTTTTTTATTATGTGTTGATGACAACAATGTAAATTTGTAAATTTGGTTTTGCCATTGTATAAATTTGTAATTTTATATAAAAATGGAATACCAATTTTTTTCATCTGTTTCTGGTTTGGTATTATGTGTTAATTTGATATTTTATAACAATTTTATAGTTTTTGCATGTGTACAAAATGGTACAGGTCTTCTAGTAAAATAAGAACCAAAAGAAATTTATATAACAATAAAATTGATTAAGCCCCTCGGTTAAAGTCAAAAACCAACGAACAAACATAGCTTATTATCTCAGTTATTGAATAAAACTGAGAGGTATGTTGCGCGCTAGTTAGTTTTGAAAATAAAAATAAGTTGTTGCTAGGGATCAAACCATTGACCTTTTGTATTTAAACCTCGACTTTAAAAAAACCGAGGGATAAAGTTCTCACTTTTTATGTCACCCTTCGTTACCTTGACAATGTAACCGAGGTGAAATTCATTTCGCGTCCAACATGACATGTGTTATTTGTAGTAGTGCTTAAAGCTCCTCCAACGCTCACTAACATATGTAAGCAATTTCTTTTTCACAATAATATATATGGACTAACATTAAACACCTCTTATGTTTGCATAATACAGTTGTTATTAGTATTAAACAATAAAATAAATGATTATATATACTTGTAAAACAAATCATAAAATTCCAAATAAATACTGTAATATCAGTCCATATGCTATTTTTCAAATCATTGTCAACGTCATGCCAACTATCTATAAAAATACTCACTTTACTTCTACCTTGTAACACAATGTAACCCATAAAGTCCTTAGTATTTTCACCATAAGCCCGACCGATTGCAAGATCAAATGTAATCGGGTAGCAAATACCCTTTTCGTGAGTTTTTTCACTTTGGTATACATCATGGAACCTTTAGTTTTTCTTTTACGTTTTGTATTATAGAGGTTGTAGCGGATGTTATATTAGAGGTGCTTGTTGAATCAGCAATGACTATTTAAATAAAGAAACATACTAACTAACATCATTTTAGTGATAAACAATACCGAGAAACATACTAAGTAACATTCAGAGAAACTAACGAGATACATACTAACTGTCATTTTAGTGATCAAAATGGAAAAAAAATGATCAAGAGAAACTAAAGTCATTTCAGTGATATAAACCTATTGTAGAAGAAAAATAAACGTGAAAAAGAAGAACAAATGTACCTCAAACATGATGACTTTTGATGATCGAGTGTTGATGAACGCCAACGAAAGAGTTTTGATGAGAGTTACGATGAAAATTGCCTAGGCTTTTTGCGAAGAGAATGACGTTATGAAGTTAGAGCGTTGATAGGTAATGAAAAGTTAGAGTCTAGTTCTCTGAAATATTTTATGCAAAAGAGAAATCACGTCGATTTTTCAATAAAAAACCGACGTGTATGTTTTAATTAAAAATAAACAAATATAAAAAAATACCATAGCGTCATATTCTGAAAATACATTTAAAATATCTATTACGCCGGGTTTTTAGAAAAACCTAGAGATTTAAATATATATATAAAATTAAAAATTAAAAAGAATTTTTAAAAAAAATAATTTAAAAATATTAATGCAAAATATATTATCTCTCAGTTGAATCATATAACCAAAGTTAATACTAATCAAAAATGAAGAAAATAAATTAACAAAAAAAAAAGGAAAATTAAAAAGGTGTCGATTGAGATTTGAAGTCAGCTCCTTTATGGTTATAGTCTCTCTATTTTTAAGAAAATTGAGAAAATATATAGTATATATTTTTTTAAATAGAATATTTTGCTTTCAGAATATATCCTCTCGATTTTTAAATATTCAAGATAAAAATTTGGTCGTAAAATATCTTATTTATTATAGTAACAATTACTTATAAAAAAAATCTAATTTTATTACAACTTCGGTCCTTAGTTTGGTTGCTTTAACTCCAAACCAGTTGTTTACCAACTATATTTTGCAAGTCTATGATCTAATTGCTAATCTGATTTGTGGTTGATATTTATAGTTTAAAACCAAATTTTTTATGTTTAATAATAGTAGTGCAAGGGAGTCATTTTTCACTAAATTATAGGCCAACCTTCTAAGTTAGCAAATTATTGGGCAGTGAATCTTTAGTTACTAATTTGACCGATATAACATGATGATATTAATAACCGATATAATATGATGATGTTTTTTATAGTATTTTTAAAATTTAGGTTAATTCCTTACAATGATAAATATCTTGAAACATATCTAAAATATAACCGACTTTATATTCTTAATAGTGTAATTTTATTTAAAGTATTAAAAGTCATTACATGTGTTCTAATGGTTGAATTCAAATCAAATTTATGATTTTTTTTCTTTAGTATATTTTTTTTCTGCATGCCTATAACTTATAAAATAATCTTAAAAATCTTTATTATTCTTGTCCTTGCTAATAGAAATATTTTTTTTTATCTACTATATCATAAAAGATGATGAAAAAGGATTGGGAGTCAGAAACTTTAAGATTTTTATTTGGAGAGTTTTGTTGGATTGGATTGGATTCCAACTAGAGAACAACTTGCAAGAGAGATATCTTTCATACTAGTCATGATATGGTTTGTGCATTTTGTTTTGTCGAAAACGAAAATCCATCTTTCACTTGCTTTTTTGAATGTAGAGTTAGTAAGAAGGTTTGGGAGAGAGTGTTCATTTGATTAGGTTTGGAGGAGGTGGACTCTGCTAATTGTGTTTAGAATTTCATTGATTTTCATGTAATTGAGAGAAGGAAGTTGAAGAGGTCAAAGGCGGGTTTGATTTGGATGACAACGGTGTGGAGTATATGATTAATGAGGAACGCTTTAATGTTCAACAATGTTATCACTTCTGTTGACGATATTGTCTTTAATATCAAATTCTGAATTTTTTTTTAAAATATTCAGAATTTTTAAAAAAATTTCAAAAATATACAATTTTTCAAAATAATTACACAAATGGCCAATTTTGGCCATTTTTTACACTAAGGCGCCACCCTAGTTGGCGCCTACCCTTAATGGGTAGGGCAAGTCGCCACTAGGAGTGGCGCCTATGCCCATTCCCTTTTTTTTTTTTTTTTTTTTTTAATGTTTTTTTTTTTATTAATTTTTTTTTATTTATAAATTTATATATTTTATTAATTATATTAATTTATGTTAAGACATATATATAAATAAATTTTTTTACAAGATATATATATATATATATATATATATATATATATATATATATATATTAATTTATATATATATATATATATATATATATTAATTTATATATATATATATATTAATATAATTTATAAGTAATTAATATTATTTGTAAATTTTTGGATAAAAAATTAATTTATATACGTATAAAGATATGATAGACAATATTTTTAAAGATAAAGATAAAGATATAAAGATAATAAACAGAAAATATTTTTATTTAAATAATAGACAAGACAAATATTACAAAGATATGATTAATCACATATGATGCGGTCCCTTGTACGATCCGCACGGGGGAGGTCTAGTTACTCGCCTAGACGGTTCACGTGGTGGTGGTGCTTCCCTATTACCACCCCTTGCCCTAACGCGCCCCCTTGCCGCTTGCCGTTGTGGTTGGGTCGAAGTCCCTTCAGTGCTGTAGGAAAGACGGGTCCCCTCTGCGCCCTCGAAGCTTTGTCTCGGTGGGACAAACTGACTACTGCTGGATGCGCCCTCGAATTGTGGTCTTTGGTAGTTTAGGGTTGAATCGGGTTGGCCAAAGTGCAATGTTTGTTGTGGTGTGTAGTAGTCCTGTTGGTAGTCCTCTTGTATACCCGTGTCGGGGCTAGGTGGAGGACTGGAAGAGCTTGGGAAATTGTCGTGTTGGAAGTGTTGGGATTGGTGGAAGTAGGGGGATTGATATTGTGGTAGGTGTTGGGACTGTTGATGGTGGTGGGAATGTTGAGTTTGTTGTTGGTAGTCTTCATGGTATTGGGATTGAGTTTGTGGTATGTATTGTTGATTTGGTTGGGGGTGGACATGTGTTGCGGTGGTTGTTGTTGGTAATATGGTGGTGGTGGTTGTTGTTGGTAATAAGGTGGTGGTGGTTGTTGTTGGTAAAATGGTTGTGGTGGTTGTTGTTGGTAATAAGGAGGTGGTTGTTGTTGTTGGGAATACTGCGGTGGTTGTTGTTGTTGGGAATACTGTGGTGGTTGTTGTTGTTGGAAATATGGTTCTTGCATCCGGGGATCGTCCAAATAGAACGGGTCAGACACAATCATTTCTGGATTGGTATTTGCTCTATACCAATCCACATATTCCCTTGTCGGCTTCATTTCGTTGGGCGCCACCGGAAATTGTAGAACATAGTGGGCACGGTCTTTCCACATTTTTCGAAACTCCTTAGCAAATTCCTTCCAATTTTGGGCATACCACTGGTGGCTGACTTTTTTTAGATGCCAAGGTTCCATAGACATTGGGGGGCCTGGGATTTCTTGATGCATTCCGAATTGAAGCTTGACACGGTCACTTTGGTGCATCTCCACAGTGGTGAACCGCATTATGGCCGTTTTTGCTGTCCAAACAGCTGCATCTTCGGGGTTGGGTTGATGTTCCAATCCCAAATATGGCCTCCAAATAAACTGCAAAGAAAAAAGTAAATATGTTATTTATCGAGAATGCATGACATTAATAATTCAGTTAGAAGTTTAGGGTTTAGTGGTAATACATCCTGTGCTCGGAGACGATCCAACAGTTGACGATAAAATATAATTTTATTTTTGGGGGTAAGACTGTAATCCAGTCCGGTTGTAATGAACCTAAACAAAAAAAGATAAATAATATTAGTTACAAATATTTATAGAATAAATATACAAAATGAAATAAGATCATAAATTTACCTAGTTGCGTAGGGGAAGGAGTAGTCATTAGGATTTTCTGGGGCTAGCCTCGGCAATCTCCACCACCCCCATGTTTGGAGCAAAAAAGCACATCCAGAAAATGTACAGTGCTCATTTTGTGCATTTTTACACAAAGAGCTATATAGGAATGCTAATACTGCAGAACCCCAACTATATGTGCTTATTCTATCAATGTCCCCGAGCAAACTCAAGTACATAAAATTTATGCTATTTCCCGTCCCTTCGGGAAATAGCAAGTTCCCAAACAATAGCATAATGTAAACCCGGGTTTTTATGACTTTTTCTTGTTCGGAGGATTCCTCAGTCAAAGTTATGGAGTCGTGGTACAATTGTAGGCTAGATAATTTAATACCCTGACCCCTTGCTTTGGCAGACCCCTCACCCTCGACCAGATCTACCCCTAACATTTGAACACATATTTGGTTAGGCTGTTGAACATTTCCGGTCACAGGCTTACCATCTATTCTAAGACCTAAAAGCATGTACACGTCCTCTAATGTGACGGTACATTCACCAGTTGGTAGGTGAAAGGTGTGTGTCTCAGGTCTCCAACGTTCACACAGAGCCAAAATGAATTTGGCATCAATGGTGGCATTTACGACATGCATTACATGACCGAAACCCGCACGCTCTATGTAAGGTACGCACCATGGGTCTGGATAAGGCATTGGGTGTGAACGTTGACGAAATTTCTTGGGATCCTTTAAAAACAAACAATATAAAAAATCATTATATTGGACTTTTAAAAAACTAATTACAAACATACGAAAGAGGCAATGTTCAAGAAAAACTTACGAATGAGGCAATGTTTGCCCTAGTTCCTCTGTGTTCTTGGCCCATGGTAAGAAGCGACATGACTGCAATGTAGGAAGAAGCTTGGTGGATGAGAAGTTTTGCCTGAGTTCTCTGAATAAAAGTGTTAGTGGTTGATGAAAACTTGCAAGAATGACCCTCTATTTATACTCGTTTTCAAGTAGAATGAATATGCAAAAATGTGACAAGTGTAAGGCATGCGTGGTAGTGTTGGCATGCATTGGTGGAATCTGATGATGCAGAAACGTGACAAGTGGAAGGCATGCGTGGGAATCTTGCAGAATAGGTGCAGACTAGGTGGCAGTGTTTGCATGCATAGGTGCAGACTAGGTGGGAGTTGTCTTGTCTTGGGGAAGACTTGGTGGAATCTGATGATGCAGAAACGTGACAAGTGGAAGGCATGCGTGGGAATCTTGCAGAATAGGTGCAGACTAGGTGGCAGTGTTGGCATGCATAGGTGCAGACTAGGTGGGAGTTGTCTTGTCTTGGGGAAGACTTGGTGGAATTTGATGATGCAAAGGTGTGACACGTGGAAGGCATGCATGGGAATCTTGCAGAATAGGTGCAGACTAGGTGGTGGTGTTGGCATGCATTGGTGCAGACTAGGTGGTAGTGTTGGCATGCATTGGTGCAGACTAGGTGGTAGTGTTGACACGTGTAAGGCATGCGTGGGAATCTTATTTAAAATAAATAATTAAGCGTAAATAAGATTGAATATTATTTTAAACACATAATCACTATTTTACTTTATTTGTAAGAAACTACTAACACGATTTTAAGAATTTCTTTCCTATAACATGTTTGTTGTCATTTTATGGTGATCTATGTGCTTGCGCTTTTTTTATCACATTTTTTATTATGCCAAAGGGGCATAAGTAAACTCTTAGGGGGGAGTAAAGCATAATCTCTTTATCAGTGAGGGGAGTTGGCATGCATTAGTACAGACTAGGTGGGAGTGTTGCATTCAAGGGTGTGACACGTGTAAGGCATGCGTGGGAATCTGCCAGACTTGGTGGTGAAGACTTGATGGGGAACAGGCATGCATGGGAATCTCTGAGACTAAGTTCAGACTAGGTGGATAGGTTGGCATGCATTAGTACAGACTAGGTGGGAGTGTTGCATTCAAGGGTGTGACACGTGTAAGGCATGCGTGGGAATCTGCCAGACTTGGTGGTGAAGACCTGATGGGGAACAGGCATGCATGGGAATCTCTGAGACTAAGTTCAGACTAGGTGGATAGGTTGGCATGCATTAGTACAGACTAGGTGGGAGTGTTGCATTCAAGGGTGTGACACGTGTAAGGCATGCGTGGGAATCTGCCAGACTTGGTGGTGAAGACTTGATGGGGAACAGGCATGCATGGGAATCTCTGAGACTAAGTTCAGACTAGGTGGTGAAGACTTGATGGATAGGCAGTAAGATTCTTGCAGTATAAATAGTCACACACATTTTCGCAAAGGTATTCACAATATCTTCACAGCAATCTTCACAAAACCTTGACAATATCTTCACAAAACCTTCACAAAACCTTCACAAAACCTTCACAATATCTTCACAAAACATGGCATCTTCATCACAATACAAAATCAAAGCTCACGTCAATGGTGAGACTTATGAATGTGATATGTCTGGCTTCCAATTTAGAAACACCGAATGCACTCGTTTTTGTCTAAAAAGTGGAGCTGACTTCTCTTACCTGAAGAGGAAGATTGAGTCCAAACTAAGACAACCCGTGTCCCAAATTTTTTATCAACAACCTTTTTTTTTCAGAAAACAACTCTGTCAAGTTTTATAAGTCATTGATTCAAAATGACATGGAGACACAATACATGCTTCGTAACCATGAGTACTCTGGTTACGAATACATAGTGTTGTACATTGTGTTGGAACAACCTCAACCAACTCAGAATATTCAATCACAGGTTATTGATCCTGTGATTGATGACGAACAAGACGCTGAGCACCACGTTGAAGACGATGTGGTTGATGATGCTGAAGACGTGGTTGATGACTTGGTGAACCGTCATTCTGAAGACGAAGACCAAGCTGAAATACCTATAGCGCAACGCTACTCACCTCCTGTGCACTTCACAACACTTAACTTGGGCGAGGATGAGCCCTCATCAGATATGTTCTACAACCCATATATGAGGTCTGATGAGGACTTAAAGAAGGGTGACCAATTTCGGACCAAGGAAGAGTGTCTGTTAGCAATAAAGAACTGGCACTTGAAAAATTGTGTTGACTACGATGTTATCAAATCAAATCCGGAAAGATACGTTATTGTATGCAAAAATCCGGAGTGTGGATATAGGTTGATGGCATCGTACAAGAAGAAGCATAATGCGTGGGTGATAGGGTCCATATCTCAAGCTCACATTTGCGTCAACACCAACATGGCACAGGATCATCGCAAACTTAGCCATGACATGATCTGCCATTCCATATTACCTCTAGTTGAGGCTGACCCGTCACTGAAGGTCAAAACAATTATCTCCCATTGTGTGGCTGTTTTCAAATATACACCGTCATACAGAAAGGCTTGGTTAGCGAAAACCAAGGCAATTGAACTGGTGTACGGTAACTGGGAGGAATCATACAAACAACTACCACGCTACCTGGCTGCACTACGATTGTATTCACCTGGGACGGTTACTATAATGGAGACCTTGCCTGCACAATCCCCTGACGGAACTCGTCTAGAAGGTAATGGAATTTTCCATAGACTTTTCTGGGCATTCCGTCCCTGCATCATCGGGTTCACATTCTGCAAACCACTTGTTCAAGTCGATGGAACTTGGCTGTATGGGAAATACAAAGGATCGTTACTGATGGCGGTCGCACAAGATGGCAATTCAAATATTTTCCCAATAGCCTTTGCATTGGTGGAAGGAGAAACGGCTGCTGCTTGGAGTTTCTTCCTTAAGAATCTTCGAACGCACGTGACTCCACAAGCTGGCATCTGCGTGATCTCTGACAGGCACGCTTCAATAGACAGTGCATACAATAATCCAGCAAATGGTTGGCATGACCCCCCGTCTACCCATGTCTACTGCATCAGGCATATTGCTCAAAATTTTATGCGGGAGTTCAAGGATAACTTCTTGAAGCAACATTTGATAAACGCGGGGTATGCCTTAAACCAACCTGGATTCCAATACTATCGCCGGGAAATAGTGTTGGCAAATTCTGATGCAGGGAGGTGGATCGATAATATCGACCGAGCGAAGTGGACTAGATCATATGACGATGGGGTGAGGTGGGGCCACATGACAACAAATCTTGTGGAATCAATGAACGGCGTGTTTAAGGGCATACGTAACCTCCCGGTAACCGCATTGGTGAGTGCGACGTATTTTCGGATGGCAACGTTGTTCGTAACAAGAGGCAGGCGCTGGAATGAAGTGTTGCAGACGAGTCAAGTATATAGTGATGCCTGCATGAAGTTTATGAGGCAGGAATCTGCCAAAGCCAGCAGCCATCGGGTTACGGAATTCGACCGCCATGGCCACACTTTTAGTGTCAAGGAAACAATTGACCACAACCAAGGGCTGCCCAGACAAGAGTATAGGGTCCTAATACCAGACCGTTGGTGCGACTGTGGTCAATTTCAGGCCTATCGTATGCCTTGTTCCCATGTCATTGCAGCGTGTTCACACAGCCACTTCGATGCATTATCGCTAGTGTCTCCAATCTACAAAGTTGCAACATTGCTCAATGTATACGACAATCCCTTTCCGGTGGTAGCATTGGAGGCGTATTGGCCAGAGTATGACGGGGAAATTGTTTGGCACAACGAATCGATGCGGCGGAATAAAAGTGGTCGCCCAAATAGCAGGCGCATTAGAACTGAAATGGACGTCGCAGAGAAAATGCAGAGGAAGTGTAGCATATGTAGACAACTAGGGCATAATAAGAACAAATGTCCATATCGTGGATCTAGTTCCACAACTTAGTTTTCACTTTCATAAATCTGTGTACCAAAATCATTTTAAATTAAAGTTTACTTTTTATTCCAAATAGAAGATGACACTTGAACAACAAACACAAACATCTAACATTACAACACCAATTACTAAAACAAAAACAAATACTGGAACAAAAACAAGTACTAAAACAAGAACAAGTACTAGAACAATAACAAATACAACAACAACATGACAAACAACCATTAAAATCTAAGAAATTACAACAGTTAACACTATGTCGTCTGATCCATGCATCATTTGGATGCAATCAATGTCGCTTTCAACTTCAACCCACCAACGTATCGTTTCTCCAGTTTCAAATGAGAACCTTGTTCTAAGCCTCTGAATCCTTCTGATGACTTCACCAGGTTGGTAATCTCCCTCTAACCAAGACATCAAGGACCTTTTTAGTTGGTCTAACGAACGGATGTTCCAAAATTTCATCTCCATTGGGGGTTTCAAAGGCGAGAAAATAACATGCCCATCCCTTTTTAAGATTACTGGTTCAGGATCCGGGCGCCTTGATGATGTTCGCTGCCATGACGACGGTCTTGGGGATGCCATGAACTCAACTTGATACAGAAAGTGATAGGAAACAGTGGTGAAGAAAATGCAAGGAAAAAACACTTTATTTATAGGAAAAGATCTGGGTTGTACACCAGTCTACCTAACCCTAATTAGTGTCGCACTTGATTACTTAATCTTATATGGAATTAGGGTTTCAATTAGGTCATAACTACCAAACTCTAATTATAACCGATCAATAAACCCTAATTATAATTGATATATAGATGATTAACCCTAATTCTTCCAAAAAATTTTAAATAATAATAATTACTTATAAATTAAATTAGTATATATATATAAATTAATATATATATATATATATATATATATATCTTCTAAATAATTTTATTTATATATATGTGTTAATATAAATTAATATAATTTAGAAAAAATATAAATTCATAAATTAAAAAAAAATTAAAAAAAAAAAAAAAAAAAAAAAAAAACATATTTAAAAAAAATAAATAAATAAAAAATAAAAAAAAATTTAAGGGTAGGCGCCACTCCTAGTGGCGACTTGCCCTACCCTTTAAGGGTAGGCGCCAACTAGGGTGGCGCCTATGTACAAAATTAGGGCAAAAATTGCCCAATTTTATAATTTTTTGGAAAAAATGGATATTTTTGAAATTTTTTTAAAAATTCTGGATATTTTAAAAAAAAATTCCAGATCTTAATTTTGGTCAACTTATGGTAGCAATTATAGGATAAAGTTTAATTATTATGTTTGGGGCGTTTGTTTTTGGAATGTCATAAATTTGTAATTTGTATTGAGTTTGAATAGCCTTGTATTCTTTATTTTCATATTTGATTATAAAAAATATATATAGATTAATTAATTCTTTTTTTTATAAAAGATTATTTTTTAAAAATAAATATTGAGTAGAAAATTATTCCCAAAATTAATAATTAAAAATTAAAAACAAATGTCTCACATCTTATGTCTGAGTTAATCTCTATAATTAAAAAGAATGCGCAAAGATGAGTAAACATAAGTATATATTTATTAATATCACATTTTAAATTTTACAACACCATAGAACATATTTATACAGGGTTGTATTATTTTTATAAGAACAACCAAGTGTCCACCCTGTTTAGTTTATTATTTTCTCCATTTAGTTCACTGAATGCTGCCACACAAAACACAAAAAAACAATATCAATATCAATTCAATTATAATACAATAGTAAATAAATTTGTAAAAAAAATATATAAGTAAAGCAAGATTAATTACAATTTCAACAGCTATTTTGCAAAATAATAAATAAATTTTCTGTGCATTATTAATTTTGTTGACGAAAATATATTAAAAAATCTTTAAAAACAATAGTTGTTGATTAATATAGAAGTAACTATTTTTAATACAATTTTTACAAGAGATATCGTCCAACTTATAAATAATTTTACATATATTAAATATATATGTTTTTCTCTTTATAAAATGCATAAATAAATATTTGTTAAAATGTAATCTTTATAAAGGAAGAAATATTGAGAACTTACTTATTGCAATCCAAGTTTTCGGGTATAGGTAAAGCCTTGTCAAGACCGCAACGTTTGGGAAGTGAGATAGCTAAATCCTCTCTAATGTTAGGAATCTTATTAGCCCATTCTTTTAAGCATTGACATGCAGCACGTCGTTCATCAACAGTGGTTGCTGATGATCCTACAGAGCTAATGCCATTGCAACAAGTACTTGATGGCTCCTGATCCCCACCGGTGACAAATGACTCACAAGAAGATACAGATGTCTTTGCTTTTTCACAATCAAAACCATGCACTTGCTCCATAGTCAGGAGCAATGGAACTAGCAATATAAGAATCATACTCAACTTCTTCATCTCGTTTTCTTAAACTTACTTGTGTTTCAATGTATGATATCAATATTGAAATGTGGGGTGTATATATATAGCTCAAGATGGCCATTTATTTTGTCGATACTTGAAGAAAGTATTTGCCACGATTGGCATTCTATTTTTTGGGTAAGTTGAAAAAACTTTCAACATTGCACATCTATTAATTTTTTGTACTATTTTTCATCAACAAACACAAAGTCTGACATCATATAAAGTTTAAGAAATATTTGACACTTAACACCCGTCATCAAAATTCAAAAATAACGAGATAAAATAAAATTATGGATAAATCAATTTGCTTTTCACATTTGCGTAAATCATAAGAAACCAAGTACTAAAAAATAAATGGTTAGGGGTTAATTCGGAGAATCAACACCAAGAAGTATTTTATATTTTGGGTTTTTTTTATAAGAACAGTACACTTTTGTAAGAGACACACCACATACTTACTTAAAACCTTAAGATTTTTGGTGAGTATGTAGTGTGTCTCTTATAAATGTGTGTTTCTCTTATAAATAAAACCCCAAAATAAAAAATGCTCTCTCTCGTGTTTGTCGTACCCAAAATTTGTCTTCTCCATTTTATTCTTCACTCAACCTTGAACTTGAGATTCATCTGCACACATTCATGTTTCATTCATATGCACCATGCATTCATGTTAATACAAGCATCACAAATTCAAAGTTGGTGACTTAATTCAAACTAGAGTTTGGTGTGAGTATTGGAGTGTGGCTCATCATATGAGGGGAAATCCTGATTCCATGTCCTCTAGGGTCTGGATTCATGGAGTTCATATCATGACATCAAAACCCTAAATCTTGGTGCTTGAGACCTTGGGGATCGATTGCATCATGGCATTCACTCATATGGTCTGCTCTAATTGTTGATCCATAACTTGGGTCACTTGTCTTAGGGCTTGTGTGAAAGGGCCCATTGCTTGTTTTGGGGTCATACATCACGTGATTTATCTGGGAACATGGTATTAAACATGAAACACAGATTGTGGATGTTTTAACTTTTCATGTCCATGGGTGTCATACCCCGATTTTGGTCCTGAATTTTTTCCATTTTTTTATTTTTATTTGGCACTTGGCCTAAAGTTCATTTGCATACATTCATGACCAAAGGCAACCATCCATTCCCAAATCCATATTTTTTGATAAACATTAGTCATTATCTAGTTTTGATCATGGTGTTTTTTGATTATAAAATGGATTCTAACTATTTGACTTTTTAATTTTCAAATTTGATTTTAATTTCAAATTAAGTCTAATTCCAAATTTCAATTTAATCTTAATTGTGTTTTTACTAATGATTCAAACTCTAATTGATTTTTAACTTCCAAATAAAATGTTAGAATTTGACATCAAAGTAGTTTTAACAAATTATAGATTAATTTGATTTTAATTGGTTTTTTTTTTATTCTTAATTGACATTTAGATTAGTTTTGGATTATTCCTAAAAATCCATATCCATTTTATAACCAAACATGATCCATTTTCCATCCATAGTTCATTTCAAATCAAAATAGTACATACACTCATTTCATAACATTCAATAATATTTAACTTTCAAACATTTCCAAACTCATTTTCATACATACATTTTCATTTAATATTCAGGCATAACAATGCATCACATCCATATCCTACAACTAACTTCTACATTACAACCAATTTCCAAATTTCATCAAAAAAAAATCACAACCAAGATATAACCATAATTCACATCTAATCCCAATTTCAATCCAATTCCACAAGACAAGTTGCTTCCGCTTTCAATGTCACGTTGCAAGCCTTTTGTTCCAACATCATCTTTCATGTGCTCATGACCAAGAAGCCTAACAAAGCATGAATGAGGTCAGAATATGTCAAGCTTTCCATACGCACATGCTGTTTAAACAAAGCTAAAAATGCAGTGCAAGAACAAACATCAAACCAAGCAATAAGGAATTCCAAACAAGAATATGTCATGAAACAAAAGAAACTAAGTTGCATCAACACAGGATTAATAAAATAACAATACCATACGCAAGCACTATTAAGTGAGCAAATCATAAGTTCATCCCAAGCATACCGTATATACAAAGAAGTTGGCACTCGGGTTTTGTTACAAGAAGAGAAGGATTACCTTTTGTTTTAAGTGATGGGTCGTTTGAATTTAGCCTTGAAGAACCTTTAGCTCTCACAGTAGAAAGTCTTCAAAGCTTGCACTGTCGGCGATCTCTTGTGGACAACCGTTGAAGCATTGAGAATTGAGAAAGAATACCTTGCTGTCGTTGTTAATTTTGCTGTCAAATGCGATGTCGTCTAGTGATTTAACCGCTGCAGCTCCAACAACTCTAAGGGCTACATCAATATCCTGCAATTCTGCACCAGTTTCTTTGCACGGATGCACAATACGATGTCCATTATTACAAAATGATAGGTAATTATTTTCTGTTACCTGCTTCATGAAAGCTTTCATATCACAGGCAAGGCCTACCTCAACTCCCTGTAGAGCTGTACTAGCTTCTTTGCACGGATGCACAGTTGCATTTTCTCTGTCGGCAGAACTTTCATCTCTTGTTCCTCCCGCTGTTAGATACCCAAAAGTGCTTATTTGAGCTATCAAATATGGGTATCTTTCACTCCATTTCCTTGCTAAATTGTCAAAACCACCTTTGTTTTAGATGAAATGCAATACATTGATAAACGATCTTGGTACCTTTGATTTGTGTGTTATTGTGCAGGAAGAAGGCATGAAATACACTACGCCAAATAAGGGAAAAGAGGGCGCTTATTTTGGCCTATAACAGCGCTTTTAAGCGCCCTCTAATCTGGCGCTGGCATAGGTAAAGACAGCGCTTTGTTTTCCTGGAGAAAGCGCTGTCTAAAGGCCCACATTATAGTGCGCTTTATGAAAAAAGCGCCCTCTGGAGTGGTCCATAAAGGGACACCTTAGAGGGCGCTTTCTGGAAAAAGCGCCCTCTAAAGTTGTCAATGTAAAGTGTTTAGAGGGCGCTTTCTGGAAAAAGCGCCCTCTAAAGTTGTCAATGTAAAGTGTTTAGAGGGCGCTTATTTTTTTAAAATAACTAACACTTTAGAGGGCGCTTTCTGCAGAAAGCGCCCTCTAAAGTTGTCAATGTAAAGTGTTTAGAGGGCGCTTTCTGGACAAAGCGCCCTCTAAAGTTCTCAATGTAAAGTGTTTAGAGGGCGCTTCCTACAGAAAGCGCCCTCTAAAGTGTTAGTTATTTTAAAAAAATTTGTTTGAAAAACAGTGGATATTTAATTGGTAACCTGTTCGCATGCTGCAAAAGTGTAAAATTCATATTGATTTCATCCTTTAATCCAATGTTATACACCATTAATCCATTGATATATACAACATGAATCCATTTATATACAACATTAATCCTCCATATATACAACATTAATATATGATTCTTTGATCAACAATATACAACAACATATTCATGATTTAGTAAAAGTACAACAACAATATACAACATATATACAACAACAGCATACAACAACAACATTTCATACATATATGTACAACAATATACAACCTAGCTATATGATTCTTTGATCAACAATGAATTGACACAATTCATCCTTCATTTCATCCAAATGAGCTCTTGAGTAAGATTTGTATTCCTCAAAGTACTACAATTAAGAGAATAAAACATATTCATGATTTAGTAACAAATTAGATTAGTTATCCGATAATATTAAAATAAACCCTAAGTTATTATTCCATACCATTTTTGGGATGTCTATACGATTCAATGCAATGATATCTCTCATAAATCTCAATACAAAAAATCCGCAATCGACCGAATTATTTTGCTGAGGACACTACACAGAAAAACAAACAATATATATATAGTTAATTTCTTACAAACACTATTATAAGCAAAAAAACAAACACTATTATAAGCAAAAATAAGATACTTAATATATACCTGAACTCTGACCCAGGTAATGTCCTTCCTAATGCGGTAATTCTTTTTCGATCTAAATTTTATTATTGCCCTAACAAAATAAAAACGTATATTGAGATCAATTTGACAGACATAATTAAATATAGAAATACACACGAATATTTAGGGGAATTTCACTTACGTGTCAACCGTCTTCTTCAAACCCGGATATTTACTCCAATCACCCGATAACGAATCGAGATAATACACTATTAGTCTCGAAAGATCCATAGCAACCAACACCCAGTGGCCACTGTAAAATAAAACAAAAATTTAGATGAATGAAAATTTTCTACGTAAAAGATATACATAGATTAGAATGAAATTATTAGAAAGAAAATCTAACCCGTTGCCAGAATTAAACGGTAAAAAATACAAACTGCGTGTAGTATTATCGCCGGCCGCCATGAATCTATCGACTAGATCATTCTTTACGGATGTTGGATTTTTCGATATTAACGTTGCGTTGACACGGGAAGCAGCAATAAAATTGAAACGGTTACACAATTCAGTTCCCCGCATCAATTTGTCATACATATACCTTAAATAGAAACATAATAAATATTAGACTACTCATTGAAATGTGTAAATAAATTGTTCAACTAAGTAAATTATAGATTGATCGGAGTACCATATGTATGTATGAATGATAGCGATGCCCAATTCGTCGTGCTCAAAAAGTTGTTGCATGTCCTCCTTTCCAATTATTTCGAAATGAGCTTTTCCGAAAACACCTTCATCAAAATCTATACTACGAATGGACCCGTCCATAATATCGGACTCTTCCACCATTTTCTCAAGACGCATCATAATTTGAGATTTTGTCCCGGCCGTCGTTGGAATATCCTTCGTTGGAATATCCTTCGTTGGAATATCCTTACCATCGCTTTTCAACTTTCGACCGGGAACCTAAAAATTCATATAAAATAAATCATTACTTTTTGTGATGCAAAAGAATCGTTGTGTATATAATTCAATGGGTATATATATTTGTACCTCTTTTTGAGATGCAACCGACTCGATGCGTCTTGAAACCCCTTTACCAGCTTTAGGGGTGGGTCTTGTAGGAGTCTAACATTACCATGTAATAAGGATTGATTAAATATCATAATTGTAGCTGAATTGAAATGTGAATTCTAAATATTCATAATCATTTAGAACATATATACCTCGGCATCAGGGAAAATTAGATCTGACGGCCAACCAACAAAGGATCCGACTGCATCTCGCATCAACGTTGTCTCTGAAACAACGTCGGGTAATGGTAGACGGGCGTCCGTATCTAATACGAGGTCAACCGAAACTTTCATAAATCCCACCGGGAGGGGATTATGGTGAAGTAATTCACCCGAAGTATTGTGCACTTTTCCCTTGCCAACCATGCGATAAGTTGGTGACGATAGATACAGCTGACAAGGTGAAATGCCCTAAACCAATAATAAATGTTATTGTTAACTTGTATATGTGTCAAGTAAAAAAGTGCTATTTTAATTTCATAATAACATATATAATTACCTCGGGAAATTTCGGTTGATGATTGATACTAGCTCGGTCACTAGTATCTTTTGCCTCGGAAGCGCACCTTTCCTCTCTATACCTTGCATTCTCGTTTTGCAGTTGGAGTACTTGTGCCCTTAACTCCGCCAAGGTCTCCATCACCTATTTGTTGGTAGGATTTTTTGTTTTTGTTTTTTTATAAAATGACGACGGAGTCACACCAAAACCCTTACCCCTCACACGACCGGAATACTCAGGAACATTTAGTACTCGACTAAGTACGCTCCTGCAATCCTGGACCTCGGTTGAAGGTACGGTTTGGGATAAAGTCTCCTGAAATATTATTAGAGGAGATTAAAAATGAATTATATGTCTAACAAAATTTTCGATATAATTAAAGAAATAATGTTACATATACTTACACATTCGTCATAAACATTTTGGACCGCTTCAACGACAGCCCCATCCTTCCCAACCCGAGCAGCCTTCCATAATACGTGGTCCGGAAGAGATGTTGCGTCACTTTTCTCCTTGGCTAGCTACACATTGAATTAGATTATAAGATCATCAATTATAACATATTGTGACAATGTATAAGCTCATAGCATTTGAATATACTCACAATTCTTTGTTGTAACCGTGCATAACCCGTACGCCCTTTTTTGTACGGATACGCGGGTTTTGATGCCCTTTTCCTATTTATGTCGCTTACTTCCTGGATAAAAAAGTTTAAGGCATATTAGAACCAAGTAACTTAACAATTGTATAATACCATAATTAATAGACATTACATGGAATTTTTCGTTTCTTCGTTTGGCGACAAAGTTATCCCATTCATCGGCTGAAATAATCTCGGCATACTTCATTGGCCGTTCTCCTTCAACAAATTTTCCTTCCTCATCCTTGAGAAATTTGTTGCACAAAAAGGATCGAAATCCTCGGAGTCTTTTTCCGGCCAATTGAATACAATATTTTTGCCGGCTTTCATCGATGTGAAAGGATCTCTAAAAAACATACAAATGGAGTGTGTTATTATAAAGTAATATTATAACAATATATGGTTAACAAATAGTCAACAAAAAAAACATATAACAATATATGGTAAGTACCTGTATCTCCGACCATATTTTTTCCTTGCCAACCTTCAAGTCCGGACTTCTCCAATTATCACATGTAATCGGAATATGTTGGCGAACAAGGAAACCAATGTAACTTGCCAACATTGAACCGTTAGGCTCAATTAGTTGGTCTTCAGCACTCCAATGTACTTCAAATTTTACACCCTTGTCTCTTGCACGAATGATTGACTTCATAACAGTCAATCCTCGTTTGATTTCTTTTTCAACATTATTACGTGATTCATTCGCGGCATGGGTATCGTCTTGGTTAGCCATTTTATCTGTAATATAGAAATGATTCAATAAGACCCAAGTAAGACAATGATTCAATACGTGAACACATTTACTGCATGCACAAACTTACTGCATACACATTTACTCACACACACCTACTGCATGCAAAAGACCAATGCAAACTTATGGTGTTTGGAACATGAACAAACTTGCATCCATAATCATCAAACTTCCAAGCACAAGCTCAAACACACTTCAAATATATCAGTTTTCAATCAGAAATAAAAAACTCAGTTTGCCCTAAACAACATTAATCAACATAATGCACAAAATGAAAAACTAAGTTTAGAAAATGCCCTAATCAAACACATGAAGAAAGTGAACGGTAACGATGGAGAAGAGAAATACCTTAAAGGTGACGGTAACGATGGAGAAGAAAGTGAACAGTGACGGTGGAAGAGGTTAACGCAGTGAACGTGAACGGTGAGGGAGGGAGAACGAACGGCGACGATGACGGTGAGGGAGGGAGAACGAACGGAGGACGAGAGTAATCGCAGTAGAGAGTAATCGCAGTTGAGAGAAAACCCAGTTACGTAAACGAAATAGCTTATAGAGAGGGAAAATAAAGAGACATGCAGTATATGTTATAATTTTAATGTTTACTAAAGGGGACCTTAGAGGGCGCTTTTTTAAAAAAAGCGCCCTCTAAAGGGGGCCTAAGAGGGCGCTTCTGAAAGCGCTCTCTAAGGCTTTCGAAAAGCGCCTTCTAAACTGGAAATGTACATGGACTTAGAGAGCGCTTTTTCAAAAGCGCCCTCTAAGGGTAACCTTAGAGGGCGCTTTCACAAAAGCGCCCTCTATTGTTGTCCCTCCATTTTTTTTTTGGCTTCACTTTAGAGGGCGCTTAGTTACAAAAGCGCCCTCTAAAGGGGGCCTAAGAGGGCGCTTCTAAAAGCGCTCTCTAAGGCTTTCCAAAAGCGCCTTATAAACTGGAAATGTACATGGACATAGAGAGCGCTTTTTTAGAAGCGCCCTCTAAGGTTACCCTTAGAGGGCGCTTTCAATAAAGCGTCCTCTATTGGTGTCCCTCCATTTCCTCATTATTTTTTCGCTTCACTTTAGAGTGCGCTTTGTTACAAAAGCGCCCTCTAAAGTGCGCTGTCTATTCCAATAGTATGCTCCTTATTTTTTCTCTTTACTTTAGAGTGCGCTTTTGTAATAAAGCGCCCTCTAAGGGGCGCTGTCTATTCCAGTTTTTGGCGTAGTGATAATTGAAAATGAAGACACAAGAAAGTTGGCAAACGAACCAAATAAAACAAGCATTCATCAGCTTGCTCGCTAGGCGAGGTCTGTGGCGAAGCACTCGCTAGGCGAGCGTCTAGCGAGGGTCCAGCGAAATGCTCCAGGATTTTACAGTGACAAACATGACCAAACTCGCTAGGCGAGCTTCCAGCGAACGCTGCAGCGAACGCTTCCAGACTTGGTGAAAAGCGCAGCCAGCACTCACTCGCCAGGCGAGGCTCTAGCGAGTTCCCAGCGAGCATTCCAGTAGCAAAACCTCTCAACCTCGCTGGGGCGAAGGTTGAAGCGTGTCCTTCGCTAGGCGAAGGTTTTGTTCGCTAGGCGAACATGACAGTCTGAGATAGGCTGTTTCTCTGGGCGCAGGTGCCTCATGTGCCTCAATTAGACCCTCGCTAGGCGAGCCATTCTGCTCCAGCGAGCATGACAACCCAGTACAGCTCTATAAGTAGCAAGGGCCACTTTTTGGAGCCATACCTAGTTTTCCATACTTTTGCACTTTTTCTAGATATTTTTACAGCATTGTTCTTAGAAGCTTTTGTGCCCTAAATTTCATTTCTCTTCATCTCTTAACCATGTTTTACAAATAGAAGGTGGATTCCCATCCAATCTCGATTATTCGACTCGGATGTTAATCAACCTTCTTCCGAAACTTGCCGACCAAGCTACCATGAAAATGAGTAGCTAAGTCCTCCATTTGTCAAGGTTAGATGTAGATGATCACTAGCTTTGTGTGTAAATGTAAGGATCTTCATGTGTAAACTCTTTAATGGTGAATATATGATGAAAACTTTGTTCTTATTCAAAACTCTTTGTGTTGGTTTATGATCAAGAGATGTTTACCAACTCTTAACCTAGGTTTTCATCCAATCTTGTTTGTTAGCTAGAGATAGTAATGAATGATTTTGTTCACCATAAGGTTGAACCAAAAAGTTGTCATTTTGATAGGTTGTGTTAGAGATAAACAATCGATCAAAATGGGAAAACTCACAATGTGTGTTCGAGAGAAACACATTGGGAGGACTTTGTGAAATAATTTATCATCTAAAGGAGTTTATAAGATTGTTGACCGAACAAATACATGCAAAGTGATCGTTGAACCCTAACTTTGGCAATATTTCTCAAATATTCAAACATTAACTTTTACCGCATTTTATTACATTTTTATGCAAGATAACGTGACAACAACCAAAACCCTATTGTTACCTAAAGTTAGAATTAATACAACCATCGAACGGCGGTGATATCTTACAATCCCTGTGGATACGATAACAAAAACCCGACACTTAAAATTACAACTAACAAAATGGCGCCGTTGCCGGGGATTGTAAATTGATATTGCGAGCATCGCAATGGTTGCTTAATTTTTAGCTTTCGAATTTTTGACTTGTGCTTGTAATCTGTTTGGTTTAGTGTGCAGCTTACGTTTTATGCGAGGGCAAATCCCTGTGGACGAACTTCTTTTTGATCCCGAGATCGAAAGAACCGCAAGGAGGAACAATAGCAAAACGAGACGTAGGAGGCAACACGTTAGACAACGTCAAGAGCAAGGAGAAAGTTCTTCTACCACAAATCCACCACCATTCATACCTAACATGGAGCCACCACCACCACCTATTTCTACTCCATGCATAAACAGTCCAAGAAACACCGCTCAGTTTGCCAACCACACGGGAAGGCAAGCTGAGATGAAAACGGGAACTCTCAATTTATTATATGGAAGTCCATTCACCGGAATGGACCATGAAGATCCCTTTGCTTTTCTCACAAAATTTTATGAGATAGCATTGGCGGCCGGAGTGGATCAGGCTCAGGAGCTCCCGTTGTTCCGAAGATTATTTCCCCATGCTTTGCTCGGTAAAGCAAAAGATTGGTACTTAGACCAAACACCAGCCGTAATGACATACTGGAACGTGTTAGAAGAAAAGTTTATGGAAAGATTCTTCTCCCATAACCGGTTCATGGAATCAAAGACGGCCATCTCGGTGTTTGCACAAGGAATCAATGAATCCTTAAATGAAGCGTGGGAAAGATTCAAGTCCATGCTTAGGAAATGTAAAGGGCATGGATTTGATGAATTGACTCAAATCCATATCTTCAAAAATGGACTTCAACCAAATTGCAAGACGTTGTTGAATGCTACCTCGGGTGGCTCTTTATTGTCAAAAAGTGCCGAAGAAGCTACAAACATTATAAATCGAATGGCTCTAAATGATCTTCAGAGTCAAAGTCGAGGCAACTCTTTGAAGAAGTCGGGAGTGCTTGAGCTAGGGACGAACGATGCCATCCTTGCCCAAAACAAGCTCATCTCACAACAAGTGGAACTCTTAACGCAACAAATTAAAGAGTTGAGAGAACCGTCTAAAGCTAAACAAATAGCTTGTTGTGAGCTTTGTAAAGGTGAGCATGACACCGGATTCTGTCCACCTCCGGGATTCGAAGATGTAAACTACATGGCAAACCAAAGGGACTACCAACCGAGACAACAACAACAACAACAACAACCTTATCAACCGCACCCTCAAAATCAACAACAACATTACCAAGGGAACCAAGGGTTCCAACCTAGGAGTAACTATTACCATAACCAAGGTTATGGAGGTGGTTCTTCTAGCCGTCAAAACCCTCCCCAAAATCCTTATATACCTCAACAACAGTCGGTCGTAACTTCTAAGTTGGAAGACACATTGACGCAATTCATGCAAATGTCAATGGCAAATCAAAAAAGCAACGACGCGGCCATAAAAAATCTCGAGACTCAAGTTGGGAAACTTGCTAAGCAACTCGCGGAACAACAAACCGGTCCTTCCTTTTCGGCAAATACGCAAACAAATCCTAAGGAGCATTGTAAGGCGGTCACAACGAGAAGTGGGAAGGAGTTGATGAGTGAGAATAACAAAAGAGTTGAGAGTGAACAAAGAGAGAAAAAGAAAGAAAATGAGGAGGAAATATTGGAGGAAAATGTTGATGGTGAAGTGGGGGAGTGGAGTGAAAAGGAAGAAGTTGAAAATAAAGAAAAGAATGGTGAAGTTGAAAAGAAAAAAAGTGTGGAGATTGAGAAAAATACGATTGATGAAGTAAGGGGGGAGGAAGTGGAAAAGCCTAGATGGAGGAGTGCTAGAGTTGCAAAGGGAAAGGAGGTAGTGAGCACTACTCCAATCCAAAACCTACCTTATCCTCATGCCCCGTCCAAAAGAGAGAATGAACGGCATTACGCCCGGTTCATGGATATTTTTAAACAATTACAAATAAACATTCCGTTTGCCGAAGCCTTGGAGCAAATGCCCAAGTATGCCAAGTTCATGAAAGACATACTTACAAAAAAACGGAGGTATACGAAACCGGAGACCATCGTCCTTGATGCGAGCTGTAGTGCCATTATTCAAAGGACGCTTCCAAAAAAAGAGGTTGATCCGGGAAGAGTTACTTTGCCAGTTAAAATTGGAGATATCTATGTCGGGAAGGGACTAATTGACTTGGGGTCGAGCATTAATCTTATACCTTTGTCTATTATAAAGAGGCTTGGCAACATCGAAATTAAGTCCATCCGAATGACGTTGCAATTGGCGGATAAGTCGACAACCCATCCTCATGGGGTAGCCCAAGATGTTTTGGTTAAAGTCGACAAATTCTTTTTCCCGATCGATTTTATTGTTATTGATATGGAGGAAGATGATGATGCTCCGCTCATCTTGGGCCGACCATTCATGAAGACCGCGCGAATGATGATAGATGTTGATGACGGTTTAATGAAGGTCAGAGTCCAAAATGAGGAAGTAACATTCGATCTATTCGAAGCAATGAAGCACTCAAAAGATAGAAATGATAGCTTTCGCATCGATGTGACCGAAGACGCTATTTTGGAAGTTTCAAAGCATATTCATGAGATATCTCCTATGGAGTTAGCTCTTGACGACTCATTGGAGGTTTTCACCGTTGAAGAAGAGCTAGCTCTTGAGGAATGCTTAAAGGAACTTGATAGTTTAGACGACCTACAACCGTGGGAAGTAGAGGAAGAAGACTTGAAGAAGGAGGTTATTGACGAAAAAGCACCTATTGAATTGAAAACACTACCCTCTACTTTGAAATATGTATTCCTAGATGAGACCGAGGCAAAGCCGGTCATCATAAGCAACCTTTTGACAAATGAAGAAGAAGCCCGTCTGATCACCGTGCTAAAAACAAATCAAGAAGCCATGGGTTGGACTCTTTCCGATCTAAAAGGAATTAGTCCCTCCTATTGTATGCACAAGATTTTGATGGAAGAGGATTTCAAGCCGGTAGCTCAACCACAACGCCGCTTAAATCCTACCATGAAGGAGGTTGTTGGAAAGGAAGTTGTAAAGCTGTTGGATGCGGGGATGATTTACCCGATCTCGGATAGTCCGTGGGTTAGTCCTGTGCACGTGGTTCCGAAGAAGGGTGGAATTACCGTAATCCGAAATGACAAGGATGAATTGATCCCTACTAAAGTTGCAACAGGGTGGAGAATGTGTATTGATTATAGGCGGTTGAATACCGCGACTCGAAAGGACCATTTTCCACTCCCATTCCTGGATCAAATGCTCGAAAGACTCTCGGGCCAACAATACTATTGTTTTTTGGACGGCTACTCCAGGTACAACCAAATTGCGGTTGACCCGGCCGATCATGAGAAGACGGCTTTCACGTGTCCGTTTGGAGTGTTCGCATACCGAAAAATGCCCTTTGGGCTGTGCAATGCACCGACAACTTTCCAACGATGTGTGCAAGCCATTTTTGCCGATCTGATAGAGAAAATAATGGAAGTCTTCATGGATGACTTCTCGGTATTTGGTGGGTCTTTTAGTCTATGCTTGGCAAACTTGAAAACGGTGTTGGAAAGATGTGTGAAGACCAATTTGGTGCTTAATTGGGAGAAGTGTCACTTCATGGTGACCGAGGGGATCGTGCTAGGCCACAAAGTCTCTAGAAGGGGGCTTGAAGTGGATAGAGCTAAGGTTGAAGTGATAGAAAAATTACCTCCTCCGGTGAATGTGAAGGGCATCCGTAGCTTTTTGGGGCACGCCGGGTTCTATCGGCGCTTTATCAAGGACTTCTCAAAGGTGGCTAAGCCTTTGAGCAATTTGCTCGCTAAGGACCAGGTATTTCTCTTAACTGATGATTGTTTGCAAGCTTTCGAAACTTTAAAAGAAAAATTGGTTACCGCTCCAATAATAGTCGCTCCCAATTGGAATGAAAATTTTGAACTAATGTGTGATGCGAGCGACTACGCAGTTGGAGCGGTACTTGGCCAAAGAAAAGATAAAAAATTTCATGCGATACATTATGCAAGTAAGGTTCTTAACGAGGCTCAAATAAACTATGCCACTACGGAAAAAGAACTACTTGCAATAGTGTATGCGCTAGAAAAGTTTAGGTCTTATCTTATAGGGTCTAAAGTCGTAGTGTATACCGACCACGCGGCGATTAAATATCTGCTAACCAAACCGGATTTGAAGCAAAGGCTCATCCGTTGGATCCTTTTGTTACAAGAATTTGATGTGGAAATCAAAGACAAGAAGGGATCGGAAAATTTGGTGGCGGATCATTTATCCCGCTTAGTGAATGTGGAGGTTACAGCGTCTGAGAAGGAAATCCGGGAAGAATTTCCTGATGAAAAACTGTTTAAAGTTCAAGTTAGGTCGTGGTTTGCAGACTTTGCGAACCACAAGGCTAGTGGTTTTGTGCCTCCCGACCTAACTTCGAACCAAAAAAGGAAGTTTCTTTCGGATGCCAAGTATTATGTTTGGGATGACCCGTACTTGTTTAAGTTGGGTAGTGATAACCTATTAAGGAGATGCATCACTGGCGATGAAGCGCAGAGCATCCTTTGGCATTGTCACAACTCGCCTTACGGCGGACACTATAATGGGGTGAGAACGGCCACTAAAATCCTCCAATCGGGATTTTATTGGCCCACCATTTTCAAAGACGCACACACCCATGCGCAAAGTTGTGATAGTTTCCAGAGAAGCGGTGGGATAGGTAAGAGAGATGAGATGCCTCTCCAGAATATACAAGAAGTCGAAGTATTTGATTGTTGGGGCATCGATTTTGTAGGACCATTCCCGCCCTCTTATGGGAACGAGTATATGCTTGTCGCAGTTGACTACATTTCTAAGTGGGTTGAGGCGATTGCCTCACCTCGGGCGGACGCGAAAACGGTGATAAATTTTTTGAAGAAAAACATATTTTCCCGTTTCGGAACCCCCCGAGTGTTGATAAGTGACGGAGGGTCACACTTTTGTAATGCACCGTTGGAAAGCATTTTAAAACATTACGGTGTATCACATAGGGTGACAACTCCGTATCACCCACAGGCGAATGGGCAAGCCGAGGTCTCTAATCGAGAGATTAAGAGAATTCTCGAAAAAACTGTGTCTAATTCAAAAAAGGAGTGGTCCCAAAAATTGGATGAGGCGTTATGGGCATACCGTACCGCCTTTAAAGCTCCAATTGGCCTAACTCCCTTTCAATTGGTGTTTGGTAAAACTTGCCATTTGGCGGTTGAATTGGAGCACAAAGCCTTGTGGGCCCTGAAATATTTAAATTTTGAAAATGAGTTGGTCGGTGACAAAAGGAAGGTGCAACTACTTGAGTTGGAGGAGATGCGCAATGCCGCATATCACTCAAGTTGGTTGTACAAAGAAAAGGCAAAAAAGTACCACGACAAGAAGCTCCGAAGCAAAGAATTTGTGCCCGGACAGTTGGTCCTATTGTTCAACTCCAGGTTGAAATTGTTTCCCGGGAAGTTGAAATCAAAATGGTCCGGGCCATTTAGGGTGAAAGAGGTGAAGGAGTACGGGGCTATTGTCATTGAAGACATGGACAAGAAAGATAGTTGGACAGTGAATGGCCAACGATTGAAAGTTTATCTCGGCGGTCATGTGGATTGCGAGAGCTGTGCAATTCCGTTGGATGCTTCTCTGTGAGCATCACACCGTCGAGCTTAGCCGACGTTAAACAAGCGCTTGTTGGGAGGCACCCCAACATTGTAAGTATTTACTGCTTTTTCTGTGTGTTGTGATGGGATTCGTAGTGCTAACACCTTGCTGAATGAACCTGAACTGCTGCCTTTGAAAAGGCAATTGCTATCATGCTCACTAGGCGAGGCAGTAGCGAGCTGATTCGCTTGCTGCTCGCTAGGAGAAGCAGCAGCGAGCGCTGCATGACAGCACTTATTAAAAATCTCAGCAGGGCACTCATTTTGGCCCAAACACAACTTTTCTGTTTTTCAACTCTGCTGAGGAAAATTTTAACCGAGCACTCTCCTCACTCTCTCATTTTCATCTCTCTCACTAACACTCTATCCCAATTTGGAAGATTGCAAACCCTACTCCACTTCACATTTCAATCAATCCGTGTAACTAAGGTTTGCCCTACTACATTTTTTGTATGTTTGAACTCTGTTATTTTCGATTTGGATGTCAATTAGGATGAGTTGTGGTATGGGAAACTTTAGGTTTGCATGTGGGATTTTAGGTTTTGCAATTGGGGATTTTAGGTTTTGCAATTGGGGATTTTAGGTTTTGCATGTAAATGTGTAATCCCCAATAGCATAGAACGTTCGTTTAATTGATAAATCATTAGGTTCTGAAATTGAAACCATTAGAATGCGGGTTTTGGGAAGATTTCTCTGAAAATGCTGCAGAACCCAAAAACCCGTAAGGTTCGCTAGCACTCGCTAGGCGAACCAGGGGCGAGCGTTCGCTGCCACTTCGCTAGGCGAAGCAGCAGCGAGCATGACAGTTCTTTAAATTTTGGTTTTGCTGTCTAATCTGTTTGGTGTGTGTTGTTTCCTGTTATATTTTGCAGATGGAATCAAGGTCTGGAAATTCAAAGAAGAGGAAGGGAACGAGCACTTCCCGTCCAGTAACGATCCAATTTGATAACGACAAATTTGTCGGGGCGAAGCAGGCCGCCAGGTACATTGCTTTGGAGAAACGGAAAATTCTTCCGGAGAAGCGATTCCTCATCAACCCCCAAGGCACAAACAGAGCATTTGTCGGGTTGATAGACACTATGAAGTGGGATCGGTTAATTTCCCCACTTGAGCATTATGACATAGCAACGGTGCGTGAGTTTTATGCAAACGCACTGCCTGATGACGAAGAGCCCTTTACTTAGATATCTAGAGTGGCCGGCCGTCCAGTTGCATTTGATAGGGATGCCATTAACCGAGTCCTTGGTGAGCCGCTCCAGCTGGGAGCTGAGGAAAGAGACACATACCACACTGATTTACGGCTTCACCGAGATGTTGAAGCCATTTCTGCCGCCCTGCTATTAAGAGGGAAATCTGTTGAGCTGAACCCATCTGGGGTTCCAATGAGGTATCATAGGGAGGACATGACTCCCATGGCTCAACTGATACTGCTTTTGGTTCTGACAAACATCCAGCCAAAGTCCCACACCTCTACAGTGCCGATCCCAGTGGCACATTTGGTTCACAGTATCCTCTCCAACGTCTAGATCGATGTGGCGAGGATCATCGCTAATGAGCTTAAGTCCGTGATTGAGAGCGGGCTAAAGTCGGGGGCTCGTGTGAATTGTCCCCTAGCTTTCCCGTGCTTGATCATGCGTTTGTGCATTCAGGCAAAGGTGAAACTACCGTCTCGGGGTCAGGTAAGGATCCCGTCGCCTATCGATGACCGGTACGTGGCCAAATATTGCAGGGCCAAGAATTCCAGAGGCAGTGCAGCTGCAGAGAGTACCCGGGCTTCTGATGGTCCTGGTACTTCTACTCCTGGACCAGATCCCTACCTGCAGGTTGTGTGCGATTACAGTTTTGAATGGATGGCGGCAACCCAGCGTGCCATGATAGATATGCACGACTCTATGCAGCGGTTACAGCTGCAGGGAAGTGGTGCTCATGCCTTGATGACGCGTGAGCAGTTTCTGCTTAACGCCAACTGGCCTGTGGACAGGCCTGTGTATGGTGAGGGGGCGGGCGCTGGTGCGTCTTCTGGTGGTGCAGCTGATGATGATGATGATGAGGCTACCGGTTCTGAGGCCGGTAGTGAGGAGGATTCTGAGCCCTTGGAGGGTTAAGTTATTGTATTTTTCAGTTTTTATGTTTATTTCTATTGTATTTTCGGATTCTGTATTTTGACTTTGGTTTTGTACTTTTGGGGTGTTTTGTCCCCCACGAACAAATTTAAATTTTGAAGTTTATATTATTATTTATGTTTTAAATTTTGTTTGTTTAATAAATTTTTGGTTGATTGAGTGGCAAACCCTCTAGATTGGTTGCTCCTCAAAGAAGTACCCAATGAAGGTGCATCCGAGCTTGGATGACAATGATAAGAATAAACAAGTGAATAAGGCTAAGGTACATGGTTACCTCCGGCTAGAATTTTAGAATGCATTAAGAACTTTACTCTTTTTGGTAAATTGAATATTGTCTTTTTGCAACATAATTGAATGAATGTTTCATCTAGAACTTAAAACCACAAATTGTGAGGAAACCTCCATTGTACACTTAAATGCTGGATTCTAATAAGTTTTGTTGATTCATTTGATTCATGCTTTGTCTTTTATTATTGTGAATATGTGGAAGCAATTAGAAATGATCAAGGCACTTGTTTTCTATCGAGCACAACTACATCCAAAAACAACTTACCTGTGAGCAGAGAGAGTATTCGTTAACCCCTTTGAGCTTAAACAGTTGAATCTCAGCTTGAAATAAAGCGAGATTTCAAAAATCTTTTTTTTACAACCCGGAAAATCTTGATTATTGTTCTTTTGCCGTAAAAAGTTAAGAGCATTCACTTAGGGTGAGTAAGAAATAAGTTGGGGAGAATCGGTAAGTACCACAACTCTTGAAAAAAAAAATGAAAAACCAAGCAAGCATTGAAAATAAAAATATAGAAAAGAAACATCTGTTTTGTAAATATGATGTGAAAGAAAAGAACAAAAATAGAAAGAATGAAAATGAATGCTTGCTTGGAAGAAAAATAGTGAAAAATAAAAATTGAGTTGTGAAATAAGAGTTGTGAAGGTTTCAAATAAGAAACAAATGGAACGAAGTCGAGATGTGTGAATATGTGTACAGTGAATGTCTTTTTTGCATCGGCAATTTCGTTTTCAATGGTCTTAGAAATGACCCTTGTTTGTTAACCTGACCAAGCTTCAACCGAAAAGCCCTTAGTGATCTTCGTGCTTCCACATTACCATTTATAATTGTTAGACATTGTATGAATCGAATTGATTTCTTCATTATTTGTTAGAGAGTGAGATTATTCCCGCGGTTGCAAACGCGTAAATTCTTCATTCCTTATTCAAAGAGGAGAGATAGGGTGATTCATTCAGAATAATATTGTTGTAGATAGATAAATATTTCGCATAGCTATTAAGTTTTAGTTCTTGTGTATTATTTTATTCGAACCGTTGGAAACTTGTATATGCTGATTCGCTTGTGTTTGAGCCATTTTATCCAACTTCGGAGAAACCATTTTCTTAAAGCAAATCCTCTTGTCCTTCAAGAGACATACTTTTCTTGAGGACAAGCAAGAATCTAGTTGGGGAGAGTTGTTAGATACCCAAAAGTGCTTATTTGAGCTATCAAATATGGGTATCTTTCACTCCATTTCCTTGCTAAATTGTCAAAACCACCTTTGTTTTAGATGAAATGCAATACATTGATAAACGATCTTGGTACCTTTGATTTGTGTGTTATTGTGCAGGAAGAAGGCATGAAATAATTGAAAATGAAGACACAAGAAAGTTGGCAAAGGAACCAAATAAAACAAGCATTCATCAGCTTGCTCGCTAGGCGAGGTCTGTGGCGAAGCACTCGCTAGGCGAGCGTCTAGCGAGGGTCCAGCGAAATGCTCCAGGATTTTACAGTGACAAACATGACCAAACTCGCTAGGCGAGCTTCCAGCGAACGCTGCAGCGAACGCTTCCAGACTTGGTGAAAAGCGCAGCCAACACTCACTCGCCAGGCGAGGCTCTAGCGAGTTCCCAGCGAGCATTCCAGTAGCAAAACCTCTCAACCTCGCTGGGGCGAAGGTTGAAGCGTGTCCTTCGCTAGGCGAAGGTTTTGTTCGCTAGGCGAACATGACAGTCTGAGATAGGCTGTTTCTCTGGGCGCAGGTGCCTCATGTGCCACAATTAGACCCTCGCTAGGCGAGCCATTCTGCTCGCCTAGCGAGCATGACAGCCCAGTACAGCTCTATAAGTAGCAAGTGCCACTTTTTGGAGTCATACCTAGTTTTCCATACTTTTGCACTTTTTCTAGATATTTTTACAGCATTGTTTTAGAAGCTTTTGTGCCCTAAATTTCATTTCTCTTCATCTCTTAACCATCTTTTACAAAAAGAAGGTGGATTCCCATCCAATCTCGATTATTCGACTCGGATGTTGATCAACCTTCTTCCGAATCTTGCCGACCAAGCTACCATGAAAATGAGTAGCTAAGTCCTCCATTTGTCAAGGTTAGATGTAGATGATCACTAGCTTTGTGTGTAAATGTAAGGATCTTCATGTGTAAACTCTTTAATGGTGAATATATGATGAAAACTTTGTTCTTATTCAAAACTCTTTGTGTTGGTTTATGATCGAGAGATGTTTACCAACTCTTAACCTAGGTTTTCATCCAATCTTGTTTGTTAGCTAGAGATAGTAATGAATGATTTTGTTCACCATAAGGTTGAACCAAAAAGTTGTCATTTTGATAGGTTGTGTTAGAGATAAACAATCGATCAAAATGGGAAAACTCACAATGTGTGTTCGAGAGAAACACATTGGGAGGACTTTGTGAAATAATTTATCATCTAAAGGAGTTTATAAGATTGTTGACCGAACAAATACATGCAAAGTGATCGTTGAACCCTAACTTTGGCAATATTTCTCAAATATTCAAACCATAACTTTTACCGCATTTTATTACATTTTTATGCAAGATAACGTGACAACAACCAAAACCCTATTGTTACCTAAAGCTAGAATTAATACAACCATCGAACGGCGGTGATATCTTACAATCCCTGTGGATACGATAACAAAAACCCGACACTTAAAATTACAACTAACACCCGCAAAATTTAAGGACTTTCTACAGGAAGTTTTCGCAGATTTGGCATCATTTTTCCGGGCAAGTCTCTGGATATTTCAGTAGGAGTGAAAAACTTGTGTATCTTCTGGTAGTAACATGGAACTGTTTGATGCATGCTTAACCGGAGTGTCTAAATCACAAGCAGTACAACATCAGTCCAAGCTTCTAGAAACAATTTCCTCTCTTACATCAAAACCACTGGCAAAACTAGCCACCGGGATCAGCAAGCTTTATGAAAACTTCAGTCAGAAACATGAAATGCATAGTTGGACAGAAAGATTTAGGCTTTGGCTAAAGGAACTGTCAGCTAATATTACTCAAATACACCTGCGAAAAAAATTAACGATTAACTCCAACAGCATTCAAAGGCACTCACTGTAATATGTGTTGAGAACAAATTTCATCGTATCCGGTTAAGATTAACTGCCTTAGATCATAGACATGATTTCGCTGCACCTGATTAAACAAATAACAACACATCTGAGAAGTTTCCTAAATGTCTGACTGTATCTGAACGCCTCCAATGTTGCATCGTTGCTTTTAAAGTGATGAGAACCAATCTTGATGCCTTACAGGACTTCAATGTCCATCTTTACAATCTCCTACTTGAATACAGACCTGGAAGAGATCAAGAAGAGGTGTTAGCAGAGGCTTTGAAGATAACGCTGTGCGACGATGGGTAGCATGACATGCAAAAAGTTGCTGCTTTTATAAAACGTTTGGCTACATTGTCACTGTGTGTTGGATCTGCAGATTCTATGGCGGCCTCGGTCACAGTAAAGCACCTTTTCTGAAAAATATCAAGTGCAAAAATTTGTTGGAAAATGACACTGGAGGGGGCTCTGTTTCTGGCACAATTCTGAAATATCTACCATATGCGACGGATCCTATTTTAAGCGGCGCCCTTGCCTCTGTACTTTGGGAACTGAGTCTTTTGTCCAAACACTATCATCCAGCCATATCGACAATGGCAACAGTCCTTTCAAGCATGAGCACTGAACAAAACCAACTGTTCCTCTCCAAGTCTTCTCCTCAACTAGCTTTCAGGGACATGTCTGTTGACCAAGAACTATGCTTTGAAAAGGTGGCAGTCTAAAATTAAACAACAAAAAGAGACGATCAAATCGCAATGCTACAAACCAAAGCCATGTGAAAAACAAAAGCTCCTCATGTTTTCACCGAATTCACTGCAGTAAAACATAGCATTAGCAAAGCGTTAAAATTCAAGAAATAATCCCAAATGAAATGGAGACAAAAATTCAAAGGAAAAGCACAGGCTCAAATTACCGTTTCCAAATCTAGCATCAAACAAGACGATCCGATTCTGAGCACATCAAAAGGAGTTTGCAGAGATACTCTTTTGAACTCCATATACCAATCCGAAACCCTAAAGCTGTGGACATAAAGGAGGGAGAGGGATCAGAGCACAAAAAGAGGAGGAGGAGGGGTTCGGCGGCTACGAAATTTCTCATCAATCTCACAGTATCCTTTCGCACAGTGCATTAAACTCAATCGAGTGAAATTACCTGAAGCGACGACTGCGAAGAAAAGGAGGCGGAGGCAGTTCAGAGGAAGACCAAATCGACCAAATCGTCGTCGCGTCCGCGGGTTCACAGGTTATCACTCTCTCTTTATGCATGACGCGTTCGACTGTTTACCGCTATTTGTTTGTCATTATTCGAATCCATCACCGATATCACCCTTTTTGCCATTCGCGCTTTATAATTGAAATTGGAAGCGAGGACCTTGGGGTTATTTCGTGACGCTTCTGTACGGTTTAGGTGTTGTTGTTCTGAAAAAGGGGGAGGGAGTTCTGATTTGGGAAAGAAGGAGACGGTGGCTCAAACAAATCCAGTTTTGGGTTTATTTTTTTTTTTACCTGATTTGTCATGCTGTTGGGCTTCGATTTCTAACGAACCAAACAAACCCAGACAGTCTAAGAGGCTATTGGGTGTTCATTCGGCCCAAGTGTTTGTGGCCCATGCTGACTTTTTTTTTATTATTTTATTTCATTTGGTTCTTTGGTTATACGATTGGGTCGTTGTTAGGATTACAAGTGACCATCGGTGGCCTAGTGGAGGGGAAGTGGTCTCACCTCCCTTTGGGTAGTGGGTTCAATACCCATATATAGCATTTATTTCTTTAGCATTCATTTTTTTCATGTTTATGTTTTATTATAATTTCTCCTATACTCGTAGTTGCATTATTGTTTAATAACACAAATTTGGTTTTCCTTTAATTTCATCATCCATTCAAAGCCGCTTTAAACTATTAAAATCATACTTTTCTCTATTCAATATCGAGCCCATTTCCATACCCTTGTAAGTCGATTGCTTTTAAGCATCGCCATCAACCTCACATAGCTTACTCTTGGGCTTTCTTACAATGAGCCGGTTCTCTTGCACTTACACTCATACATTGCATTATTTGTTGTTTGGGCCCGATTTAATTATTTCATGATTTTGAATCCCCATTTGACAAAATGTACCCCACTCCCCCGATGTGTAATAATTTTGTATTGTTTTATTTCTTTATTTGTTTGACTGTTAGTTAGATATTAACACAAGAATAAAATCAATTATTTCCAAAAAAATACAAAAATATGACTCGATCCAACGTCGAGTATTTTCTCAATAAACAAATCAATTCATTTCTCCCCCTATTCTATTCCATTTATTTCAAACTTCATCAAACGCTTGATTCAACGTCAAGCCATTTTTCTAATAAAAACTCAAAAAAATATTAATTTATAGTTAAGACCTTTTCAATAAAGATGGAAGTGGAACGTGGTGTATACCGCGCACTCCTAAGACTAAGATTCGAGACGTATGCCTCGCTTATCTTAGCTCTCGCCATCATCCAAATTTATCCACTTTGTTCTCTCTCAAACACTCATTCAAATTTCTCTTAAACGTCCATCAATACTTGATCTAGTGTCAAGTCATTTTTACAACAAAACTCAAAATACCTAATTCTTATTTAACACTTTTTCAATAAAGGTGGAAATGGAACATGGTGTATACCATGCACTCCTGAGATTAAGATTCGAGATGTATGCCTCGCCTATCTTAGCTCTCGCCATCGTCTAAAATTGTCAATGCGGTTTCTTCAAACCCTTTCTCAATCAAATTCCAAAATACTTAATTCCTATTTTAACCTCTTTCAATAAAGATGGAAATGGAACATGGTGTATACCGTGCACTCCTGAGGCTAGGATTCGAGATGTATATCTCGCTCATCCAAGTTCTCGCCATCACTCAAAGTACATCCAACCAATCAAACTCTTTTCTCGCCGCCGTGCGATAATCAAAAAACCTTTTTTAAATGGAAGATATATTGTCTTAAGTGATACAAAACAATGTTTCGGCCATGATTGTTGAGTAGAGATAAATGACGCGCTTTTCCGAATGTAGATTTATAAATCCGTCCGATGTGTGGTATGCGTCCACTCCTCATCTGTTTTGGGTAAAACGATGTTTTCGTCGGTTAATACCATATAGCTTTCGCTAAAATCGACCAACAAACAAACATTTTTCTACCCAGAACTAGTAAGCCTTGATTTCTCTTTTGAGATACGTAGGAGCAGGATTCGTAAATCTGTCAGGCCCACTAATAAAAAACTTAGGTTTAGTCCTTCGTTAAAAAATCCAAAAAATTTCTTCTCTCTTATATTTTCTTTCCCACCTAATAACTTGAAAAGCCTAATATTTTAACTAACCCTAAGCACACAACTGACCTAATGGTTCCCGTTGAGTACAACGGACGTGAGGGGTGCTCATACCTTCCCTTTGCGTAATCGCCTCCCGCACCCTGATATTGGTTGCGATGACCATATCTTATCCTTTCTTTTGTCTTGGGTTTT